>NW_024356505.1:29811411-29811780 GCF_014805655.1 Passer montanus | reverse complement strand
CCGGGGGCCCCCGAGCCCGCTGCCGGCGGCGGGGCGGTCGCGGGGCTCGAGGGGGAAGCAGCGTGTAACGGTCCCGGACAGCGGCGGAGTGCGGAGGCACCGCTAGGCGGAGGAGGGAGGCGGCGGCGAGGCAGGCTGCAGGTAGCGGATATAACGGTGCGGAGGGAGCCGCGCTCCCGGCGAGCCGCGGCGGGGGAATTACTTTGGCGCCCGCCCGACCTCCCCCCTGCGCGCTCGGGACGGCTGTGCCCGGCCCCCGCCCCGGCCCCGCCGCCGCCCCAGCGCGACCGCGGCGCTGCCCCGCGGGTGACTGACCGTTGTTGCGGCGCGGGTTCGGCTGCTTCCTGCGCTTACACCTGGGGCCATCCG
>NW_024356505.1:29714095-29811402 GCF_014805655.1 Passer montanus | reverse complement strand
CTGTCCCGGGGCTGTCCCGGCTCCCCCGGCCCCCGGGCTGTCCCGGCCCCCGGGCTGTCCCGGGGCTGTCCCGGCGCGGGGCCGCGCTCCCGGCCCGTCCTGCTCGCACCTGGCGGGGCGCGCCCGGGGCTCACCGGGACCGGTGTCCGCTCTTGCGGGGCCGAGCGAGAAGCAGCAGCTGGACCGCAGCCACGCCGTTCCCACCGTGCCTGGAGCCTGCCGCACTCGGGCTTTCCGTGCTCATACTTCCCGGTTGTACCGAGAGGAGGAGAGGTATAACATTCTGTGCCGTAACAAATAAAAAGAAGAGAACATTTTTTCACGGGTAATTAATAAGCAACCTCTGTTGTGCTTAATAAACTTATTTAATGTATATAAAAATTAAAACCATCAAACACTTGTGCTGTTTATTTACTCTTGCTTTTCACTTCAGGCAATAAAATAATTTAGTAAGTTTGCTTCTAGGCTTCCTTATTTCTCTTTTTTCTTTATCTTGGCATGATTCTGTAGAATTTATAGTTCTGTACTTCTGGGGAACTCTTTTATCTAAAGAAATTAAATGTAATTAAATTAAATTTCAGTGAAAGCATTTTTCTTAATGGGATACTTTCAATAAGAAATTGATACACTACAGAATTTGAGGCCTTCAGCTGTTCTACACTGTCCTATTCCACATGCTGTATTGACATTCTGTAGAAGTCAACTCATTTCATGGAAGCAACATAACACATCTGTAGGAAATGAACCATTGAACACTGCTAGTTTATGGGCATACCTTGCATCTGAAGCTCCCACACAAGTCTGGAAAATCAGAAGTGCTTAGAAAAGAAGTATTGGACTAAAATGAGTTCAGATTTAGGTAAAGATCCAAAGGGATATTTTCCTAATCAAATTCCCTCAAACACCCCCAATCCTTGGCTTTGGATACTTACATGAAAACAGTGGTTGTGGCTCCCAACCATTTGTCTGCTAGTTCTCAAAAAATCCTTAAATTTAGGTGTATTGTTTTTACATATGTGTCTTTACTCAGTGACAGCTGGCTGCTGACCTCAACATTTTAATAAATATCTACCTAAGAGTGATGAAAGAAGCAAATCAAACAGTACCACGTGCTTGGTGGACTAACAGGAGTCATTCACAAACATTAGATTTGGCATCAGCTGGGAGTACTGAACCCCAAATACTAGGATGGCTAAGAACTGCAACATGAAACCAACTATAAGATAAAAGTGAAACTTGTCAGCTCAAATTTCAAGTGAGTGAATTACAAATTTTAAAGCAGAGTTTTGTTTTTAGTTCAACATCCTTGCTTGTAAAGTTTCTGTGCAGAAGATAACTTGTGGCTGTGAAACTGTTTGCAAATGAGTGCTTAAGGTGTTTTGGAATTGTTAGAGGCTTTTTATCATTCTGTGGATGAATTTGAGGATGAACCAAAATACAATGTACAGGTTTTCATGCAAAGTTTTTGCTTCCTTACATTTAGTCATGTTCTTAGAAGGTAGTTGCAAATAATAAATAATATCTGTAAACATATTTGTAGATTTGTAAGAATATTCTCCTGCATACCCTCACAAAGTTCCAGGCCCTCTTTAGGCAACTTTGAAGAGCTTATTTTCATTGAGTCTTGTCACTTTTCTCCTCTGGATAAGAATTCTTGTCTCTTCCTTTTCAGCAATTTGTGTTTCCTAACAGAATGAGAAGAGAAACAGTCTCGTGGTGTTTGTTGTGCTCATTTTCCAAGAGCCATGGTGTCTGTTTGAACTTGAATCTCCTGAGGTTTCCAGGCAGCTGGGAGAAACTGGTGACAACTCCTGCTGCCCATTAGTTTCTGAAGAGCAGAACTGAAACTGGCAGGAACATTGGTAGCTGTACACTGCTATAGTTTGGATAAATGAGAAGAGAAAACCAAAGCAACCTTGGTATACATTATCTTACAGACCAAGGAGGTCTAGAAAATAAAAAAAAAAACAAAACAGAGATTAATGTTTTACATCATGTTACTGATGACTTCAATCACTATTCATTGTGAAAATTGTCTCATTCACAGCTTGTAAATAGATATGTAGACAGGTTGGGTTTTTGGGGTCTGATTTTTAAACTTCATTGTATTTAATCCGAGCAACTGGGCCTTTCACATCTTTGTATACAAAGTTCCCATTATTTGTTGTGCTAAATTAAAGGCGCAGCCACTGCAGAAGAATTTTTACTTAATATATTCTTCTAATCCTGGATACAAAGCAACTAGTTAAAATTCCTATTACCTTTGTCATGTTCTGCAGGACATGAGCATGTTATATATGTAATTTAAACTGGTTTGAGTTTCAAGAATGGAAAATCTGGTTTTCCATTATGGTGCACAGCTTTCAGCCTGACTTGTCAGTCAAGGATGAAGGAATTAATTAATGTATTCATTTGCAAAATCTTAGTGAAGAGGTATATTTCTGCATCCTCCTTAATGTGGCAGTCTTGAGAAGATATCTCTTTAAAGGAGGAATTCTAAGACAGGGTCATCCATAACAATTTCTAGTTACATAATTTGTATGGGAGTTTAGGCAGCCTAAATAGGCATATTGCAGTTAAAACATGAGATTGCACAGCTGCTGTACTTCACCTTTTTTGAAATTTATTTCCGTTGTCTGAAGAAAAGAATTAAAATACTTCCATAGACACACTGTTTTATGGATGTTCAAAAACCAGGTAATGATTCTTACAGACAGGTTTTTTTCCATTTTAAAAATGTTCCTGTATGTTGTGTTATGATTTATGATCTCTTAAATATGTATCATTAAATAAAAGCAATCAGTCCTTTTGTATTCCTACTCCTTATTGATGTTTGTGAAGTTTCACATTGTATCTTGATTATTCTAGATTTAAGGATGTTCATTTAGTATAATGAATTGAGAATTACAGTGGAAAACAACTCAGTATTGTTTCTTGTATATTGTTTCTTTATTTCTGATTTATGGAGGTTCTTATTTTTTTCTTTCTGATTTCCATTAGCGAAGCTTTGTTTTCAATTCCACATATTTCGTGGAATCTCAGTTCCTAGAATTTATTTTTCAGTTGATTGTTTTTTCTTTTACATTTTTCTTAAATACACTTTTACTCCTCAATAGGAATTGAGTTGAGAGATTTGTTAGGGGAACAGTGACACAGAAATACACAGTTTGCTGCAGCTGAGGAACAAATCTTGAATAAAATTAGACACACTGTTTTATGGATGTTCATAAACCAGGTAATGATTCTTACAGACAGGTTTTTTTCCATTTTAAAAATGTTCCTGTATGTTGTGTTATGATTTATGATCTCTTAAATATGTATCATTAAATAAAAGCAATCAGTCCTTTTGTATTCCTACTCCTTATTGATGTTTGTGAAGTTTCACATTGTATCTTGATTATTCTAGATTTAAGGATGTTCATTTAGTATAATGAATTGAGAATTACAGTGGAAAACAACTCAGTATTGTTTCTTGTATATTGTTTCTTTATTTCTGATTTATGGAGGTTCTTATTTTTTTCTTTCTGATTTCCATTAGCGAAGCTTTGTTTTCAATTCCACATATTTCGTGGAATCTCAGTTCCTAGAATTTATTTTTCAGTTGATTGTTTTTTCTTTTACATTTTTCTTAAATACACTTTTACTCCTCAGTAGGAATTATAGTTGAGAGATTTGTTAGGAGAACAGTGACACAGAAATACACAGTTTGCTGCAGCTGAGGAACAAATCTTGAATAAAATGTTAATTGTTGAGGTAACAGCATGGAAGTGTAGTGCTCTTTCAGATGGTTTTCCAATTTCTATTTATGCTTCCAAATGAATCTAATAAGTTTTAAAGGTGTACCCTGAGATGCTGTACAGTCTCAAAAATGGTAAAGCTGCTTGAAATTTTCCCATTCATTTAGAGCAGACTGTAAATATTTATCGTGGGAAATTACCTTTTTTTTTCACTTTCCTCATCTCATAATTTTGTTTTCTGTTTTCATACTTTACCATGAATTTACTTGTTCATTTAAAGCTTGAAGCTTATCAGGTCTAATAAATTGTCATGTCTTTGCACAACTTGAGGAGATTGTACCTGCTTGAAAGATGTGAGGGTGTAACTCTGCCATAAATCATCAAAAAGTACATAGCTATAGATAGCTATAATCACTTGCACATATGCAACTGACTTTTCTAACATCTTCCTTATTAAGAAAAAGTGTTTGTGAAGGTCACAAAGGCCTTCAAAGCCATTTTGTTTCTCTTGCTCTCCCTTTGCCCTACTTGTTGCATATTGTTTTTCTCTTGAAAGCAATTAACCTGTGTTGATGCCTATGTCAGGTTAGTGTGCTGTAAAAAATGAATGTACCAGAACACAACAAGGACCTACTCTTCCATTCTTATACTAATTTTAGCTTTCATTGTGATCTCTGTTTCAGAGCCTTTGCACAAATAAAAAATGAGAAAAAACTTGAAAAGGTCATTTCACATTCTTCATCTAAAAGGAAAATCTCATGTATTCAAAATGGAATTGGAATGAAAATTTGGGTATAAGTGGTGGATAGTGAACAGTTGTGGGGGTTTTTTGTTTGTTTTCAAAGTACCTGGAACTTCAGATGAGAATGTCTACTTCAACACTTTATTTTCTACCACTATATGCAGTAGCAAAGTGCTGCTTCAAAATACTATTTTTAAAAAATTAGATCTGAAGTTGTGACTGATCAACTTACACTTGTAGTGAAATTAGATTGCCTGCTTTTAATAGCAGCACATTTTCAATTGATCTTTGTTTATGATGATTCTGCTAAGTGTTCTTATCCTTTATACTAATTAAACACTAATGTGTTGTGAATATTTTCACATATGGATCATGTTTGTTTGCTTCTGTAACTTCCACTCTATTTCTGATTTAGTTCTGCTTCCCAGCCCTCTTGCTGTTTGCTGTCTCACAGTTTGGTGCAATTGCTCATTTGGCTCTTGTTTGGGGTTGTTCCTTTTGTTGTGAAGTCTGTACAGCTCTTTAAATCCCAGCTTAATACTGATTTCTTAATTATTGCATTGCATAGTCTTCTCATTTATATCTGGGGGGTTTAGTAGTTGAAACACATTCTGATGCTAGGCGTTACTCATTTGTTATCGCTCGTTTCTTGTTTTTCTTCACTTTAAGTGCATAATGTTTCTCCAGGGAATGTTTGTTAATACATAAAAGGAAAGCTGTTGTTCTGGAGCTTGCAATGTGTTTTCTGAATATACAGAATTAGCATAAAGAAAAACAGAAAAAAAATTGTATGAGAGTCTACAAAACAAACAAATAAATACAGTTGAAAGTCTCATTTTGCTTAAGAGACCTCAACAAATCATCAGCCAACACCATAAGGAGAAGCAGATATTGCAATGGTTGATTTCTGGAATGTGAAGTGAAGCTTTGGTGCATAGTTGGTCTGATTCTCAGGGTTGGCAAGGTCTGTCTGATAGTTACAAACATATGGTGTTAAAATGTGATATGTTTGAAACTCAGATGCATAGACCAAACTTGTTGGAACTACAGAGCTGTGTATAAATCTAGTGTAATTATATCTGAGTTGAGTTTATTGGAGCAGGGAACAGCAGTTCAGTGCAAGAATAATCATGTGTTGATACAGAATTGGAAAGGGGTTGTGATTCTCACGTAAGGCTATGCATATCAAGAATTTTGGGTTGCACTATCAAAAAGGAAAGCCTAGTATGGATCCATCCAAATAAGAAGGTTTTCTGTTTCCCCTTGAGGAAAAAAAAAAATCTAAAAAGATTTTATGTGGGATCATCTAGAAAATGTCTTTTTTTACCCAAGTATTAAAAGCCTGCATTAGAGTAATTATTAAAGGAGAGCAGGTGGTACACAGGTTTTTATGCACTAAGTTATTTGAAAATTCACTTTATTAGGTTCCCTGTTGTTCTTGGGGAGGTTTGAACAGAGATGTCTATGGTGGGCAGTATCTTAAATCCCTGGGCTTTAGATATTATGAAGGGCTTTCATTTTCTGTTATTGATGACTAAGTACTGTAAAAAGGACAAGAGTTCCTGTGTCATCTTAAGAGAAGAACTTTAAAACCCTCTCCACACCATTTAGATAAATGTTACAGCCATTAGATTATAATATTTCTCTAGTGCCATTATTATTTTAAGTATTTTATAACCAAAAACATCCATCAGTGCAGGTGAAGACCATCTGAATTTTCTTTAGGAAGGTGAATTTCCATCATTGCTGAATGACAATGGTTCAGATTTTTATTAGAAGAGAGTATAATTGAACCTTGGTTTTTAATATCGTGCGGGAACTCGGTGACTACTGGGATTTCATATTAAAGATTGATCATACCCAATGTTTCGTGCATGCTGGGCTTGTTCTGAAACACCCAAATTGGTTGCTGAAGAGTAGTTAGGTAGAGAAAAATCAAGTTTAAAGATCTGCAGGTGGTTAGGTAGAGTGAAGAATTAGGCAGATTAGGGAATAACAGAAGCAGATCTTCATACGCCCAGTGAATTTACCTGAAAAATCCCAAGTAAGAATAGAGTTCCGCCTAGAATTATGTAGAAGCTGAAAATAATAATTCATAGCTTTGTAGATGTCTCCAGCATCTTGACTGACCATGGTTTTGCAAATACAAAAGAGCTATTGATGCCTCAGGTTTTAGCTTTTATAATTTTCAGATTCTGTGCTGCTCATGTGTAGTTCTGAGCTTCATATTAAGGAATAGTGAGCTCTCTTCACAGAGTAGGTAGACAAAACAATTCCTTCTGTAGCTGGGGACCAAGGACAAATGATCCAAATCTCAGGCCCAAGAGCATAAGCAACGGTGGAATGAAGACAGAAAACAAGAAGGATGGGACTTCATAAGCTAAAGCTATAATTGGACAATTAACTCCAATGTGCTAATGGACCAGAATGTATAAAAGTGAGAGACCCCATGACATAAGCTAAAGCTATAACTGGACAATTAACTCCAATATGCTAATGGACCAGAACGTATAAAAGTGAGAGACCCCATGATTGGTCCTCCACTTTTTGTGACCATTTTGGGTTCATCTTGGGTGCAACCCTGACTGGGCTCTTGTGCTGCCCAAGGTGTATCCATTGAGGCCTTTTAATGAATATCTACTTTAACTCCATCTAGGTCTGTTCTAGGTCAGCCTTCACAAGGCATCACTATCCGATGCAAAAAAAAATCAAAATTTGATTTGTTTTAGGTAATTTTGTTTTATTTAAAAGATTCCTTACCTATTTCAGTAGTTGTTGGTAGGCCTTCAGTTGAGCAGTTGAGTTCTTGCAGGTGATGACTAATTCCTCTTTAGTGACCATGGATGGGACTCAGCTGCCTTACACAGGTTTTTATTTGTGGGCTATTCCTTCCAACTGCTTTGTACTTAGTGGGGATCTAGTCAGTAGAGCCTGGCACATCTCACAGGCACATAAGTACAGTGAGATGAATTCCAGCCCATCTCTTAGTCCTGACATCAGTCCAATGAATGAGGTATATTTTCCTGTCATGAGGTGTTTGGGCTTTTGGAAATTACTTCATTCCTCTGTTCTAATTTTCACTCTCAGTTTTGTGGGGTGAGAAGTCCTAGAGTTTGTTGTCTCACCTGCAACAGATGTCTGTTTTGTCAAATATATTTAGATACTGTTTCATGACAAGGTCATCCTCTGTGGGTTTTCATATAATGTATCATATCTCACACAACACCAAAGGAAACAAAAGTATTTCTTATGGCATTAAAAAATTGCTTTTTTTCCTCCCATAAATATTTGAAATCCACACAAATGTTTATAAAACATCTGGGCAGTCTTAACATAGCAAGGATAACTGTGGAGGCCTTATTCTGCAGAGATGTGCAATTCTAAATTTCAAAGTTTGTTCCTGCAGCCAGATCTGTTTGGATTCATCATTGCAGCATCTTTCAGAGAAGGACAGAAGAAATTTGCTTAATTGTATTAATAACAGTACTTTGGTGCCACGCCATTTATTCTAAATAATGTCAAAAACTTCATGGGATTCATTGCTAATTTTTGGTGTTACATTAATTTGCAAAATGGATAAACTCCTCACTTCAATAGTGTTCTTCACCATGAATCCAGGACTGTACCTTGGATTCTTCACCTTAGACTGCTTTGTCTTCAGTTGCTGATTGCTTCCTAAATAGTGCTCTGCTCCTAAACAGTGTTTAATGTTCTGTAATGTTTTTGTGTTGACATTGTTTCTCGCTTAAATGTTTATTCCAGAAGGTCTGAAATATTATGTTTGCAACTCCTGTTAATTTTCCCTTTGCCAGGTAGCTTATAGGCAGCTATTTTTCAGACTCTATTTCAAGACATTCTAACTACAGCCTAGTCTCAATCTGAGTCAAATGACAGTCACATTTTCTGTTGAACAGCAATGCACTACATTTGTTTTACAGACTCTGTAACTGCATTTTGAGGACATATGCATTGCTTGGGTCTCCATTCTCCTTAAACTGATGCATGCTGGTATGAATCCTAAGCAAACTGTTTTGGTGCCTTTTGCCCAGCCTGTTTTTCCTCTGGAATAGTGATGGATAACCCTTTCTGTTGACTTGGGCAAGATCAGAGAAAAAAAAAGCAAACAGACAGACCTGTCCATTGCTGTGACTACCTAGTCTGAAATGCCAAACTTAGCAAACAGGCTGTTCTTCATACATAAAAGAAAATATAGACACAGTACCCAGCCAGCCAGGAATCACCAAATGTACCAGAGCAAAGCCCATGGCTAAAATGAAATAGAAATATTTCATGTAAGTTCATCTGTATGTTCTTTTAGTTGCTTGCTGCACAGTGCTGTCTGTCATGTCCTACTACACCAGAGCTCAGGGTGCCTTTCTTCATTAGCTTTTCTTACCTTTCAGAATGTTAAAAAATATGCAAAACAATTTTAGATAACATTTATGGTGTATAACTGTTACTATAATTTATCTGTTTGTTATGTATACACACATGCATAAAGCTATTTTTAAAGATTAGGAAGGTCACAAAGGCATGGGCTTGGCCTAGATTCATGATCCCTTGGTTATACCCGCATCTGGCTGCCCCATCCTTCCCAGGAGATTACTCCCACTGCAGCCCAGGCTGCTGTTCAAATCCCCATGTATTAGCAAACTGAAAACAGCAGTAGTCCAAATTAAAAATGCTCCACTGGACCAGCAGCTGCAGGCCCAGCCTTTCTCTCATTTATTTGAAGTGGCTGAAGAGGCTACTGTTTCCAGCTGTAGGATCAATGTTCTTTTCAGCTGCTCCAGCTATATCCAGCGTGGATGGCAACATTACAGAATGGAAACATTAATTCTTCTCTTTTCAGTCACAGAGTTTTAATTTTATCCCATAATATGTTAGCTACATTACCCCATCTCTTCCTGCAGCTTGAGAAGGTGTGTTGCTTGGCTATGTGTTAATGTATCTTCCCTCCATGTCCAAAATAGTTTCCAAATCCTGATGATACAGGTCACGCAAGCCCCACTCCGAAGATGATCTTGGAATTTCCATGGAAGGCAGTCCTGGGCAGGTGCCTGTGTGTGATTTTGACTTATACAATATATGGAAGGCCATACATCATGTCAGATGCATTTCATTCATCAGAGCAGTCTTCCCAAATACTTTGAGAAACTAGCCAGAATGGAAAATTTCTTAACCAAGAAAAGTGCTTGAGGATTCATTTGGTCTTTTCTTGTTCCAACAACTTCTACCATACTGTTAACTACCAGCTAAGGGAACACATCTCTGTTAGGGAGTAGTGTAGAGGAGTATGTAGCAGAAAAGTTCCAGATACTTTTTATTCCACTTTCCTGATGGGAAAAAATACAGGTTTCTCCAAGTCTTTTGCTCTTCCCCCTCAGAATCTTAACAAATTCATTAGAAAGCTCTTTTCTTCATCAATTAAAAGAATGTTGAAAACACTTCCCTTTTGCAGTCCTACTTGGATCTAAATCTGCATTTGACATTTCATGCTACACCCAGTTCCAACAGATGTAGGCTCTGTGGCCTTGAAATTAGGTACTATGTTAAGTTATATCTAATTTTAGGCCATGCCATATGGCTCTCCCTGTATTCTCCTAGATCGTGTATGAAAGGTGAGCATGCTGTTTCATTACAGAGATCCCTTACTTCCTGAAGGCATGGGAAGACTCCTGCTCCTTGGACCACAATCCATCAGCAAGCTTTGTAGAGCCCTTCTACATTCTAGTTAAAGATATGGTCTCAAAAAGGAAATATAGGCATCAATTAAATATCAGGATATTGATCCCTAGACTAAGAATGCATGTTCCCACTGCACATTCCATAATAAAAATATGCCACAACAGGTTATATTTAACAAGGAAAAGAATTACCGGGTTTCAGGATGAGTATGTAGCAGTAATTTTTCTATTTTTCTCTTTAGAAGATGCCATTTGATATTAGGGACTAGTGATCTACAATTTTTAAGTTACTATTAATTTCAGTGAACAGACCTGTCTTCTGTTATCTGACCATCTGGGATCCTTTTAAAAGAAGAACATCATTCCAGTATTAGAAAGAATATTTTAGCTTGCCATATTTAATCAAAACATATTGAAGCAAGATGCAAAGCAGTATCAGATAAAAGCTAAATTCCTCTGTTAGATGCTAAGTGAGTATAACCTTTCTGTCTAAAGAGAGTCAAAGAGTTTAAGAAATTACTGGCTTAGGGTTATGCAGAATATAAGAAGGAGTAGTGATTTAATTATGTCACAGTTAAATATAATAATAATAAAACAAAAAGATTAATATATGTTGACTATATGTTAGGACATTTTAGGGGTTAAGATGTACATTGAGAAGAGTGTCAGGTTTTTCTCTTTGCCTCTCCCGTTAGGAATTAGATCACATTCCACAAGGCTAAAGGTAATCACCTTGTTTTCATTTTCCATTATGAATTTTTCAGAGCTGCTCTGTCAGGCTCTAACCACGTGTTTTCTAAACAGAGTCCATCTGACCAGTGCTGAGTGCTCTGCTTGCTGGCAATGCATCCATCACCGGGACATGTCCCCTCCTCACCTGACAGCACTGCTTATCCAACTGCTTATCCCCAGAGTGGGAATCTGCAGAAGGCACTTAGAGAGACTGGGGAAGCTCTTCCCTGGAAATCAGGGCTCTTTGAGATGAACAGAGGGAGGTTTGTGATGATGCTTCACCCCATTCTGCTGAGTCAAGTCAGCATTAAGCCAATACGTATTCTCTCTTGGGAGTCCTAATTACAGCTGGGAATCTGAGGAAGTCAGAGAAGGAAAGAAAGAGGAGGGCTGGAGTGCTTTCACAGCCTCTTCTTTTGAATATCCAAGGAAAATACAAGGAGAGCCCTATTACTCATGGAACCCAAGAGCTGCAATTGCACAATCTACCCACCATCAATCCCACAGATTTAATCCACAGGATTTTTGGGGTGATCAGTTAGTTAGTACTAAGTACCTCCAGAACTGTCTGTGGTGGACCTTACTATAAGATTTGCCAGCATCAGTGTTCTGTCTCTTCTACACACTGCTGCTGGTGCTTCATTTCCATTTGTTCTCAATTGAATTGATGTACATGGCATCCAAATTTTTTGTTTTCTGTGTATTTAGTATTTTGTAGCAATTTCTATCATTATAAGCTTGATTCAATGCAATTTGTTGAGGGTAATTAGCCTGTAGTTGCTCTTCAAAGAAGTAGAAATGAAAAAGTTGTTGTGGCCCTTCTTTGGAGAGACACAGCTGAAATGAATCTATTGCCCAAAAATGAATGGTAGGCAAATTTGTCAGGAGGCAGCTGTGCAGAGGGGTGGCTGGAAGTGGGTGTCACTGGCATATACCTGGAAAAGCTGAGAGAAGTGACAGGAGGAGAAGTAAAACCGTGCTTTGGGGAGAAAGTCTTGCAAAAGAACCTTGCTGTCAAAGTGCAGCTTAAAGCGAGGCATGAAATGCAAGCAACACAATTCCTTCTCTAGTGTTTCATTGCTGCCTGGTTAGCAGAGCCATGAGCCAGAGCTTTCTGGAAACTCTCCTGCTGTGCACTTGGCAGCCACAGCCTGGGAGCGGCTCAGGCAGCCGGGTGGGTCCCCCCAGCCCCGGGACACCCCTGTGCATCCCCCAGGAAAACACCCCTGGCGCCCTGCTAGCACAGCCAGGCAGCCAGGCAGGGGTGGAAGACATCCTGCGGCATGAGCTGGTAATTAAGGATCCCCAATTAGGCAGAGTCTTGAGGCAAGAGGATAACCTATGTCTGGGTAGAACAGGTGGGGCTGTAAATCAGTGTAAGTCGCTTGCGAACTCTTGGGGTTTGTTTGGATTTTTTTTTTCTTTTGTGGCTTTTTGTTTGTTTTCTCATTTTAATTATTTAATTATATATATAAATAATATATATAAATAACATATATATATATATATATAAATAATATAATTGTATATATTACTTTCTATTCCTAAGTGGTTTAGAACGAACTGCTCCAAAATATTGAAGCAATAAAGAACAAGAGCATTACCAAATATTTGAATTAGTAATCATTCCCAGAATTTTGAGTACAGGTTTTTGATACAGAGTGTTACAAAAAAATAACAAAGCTACTGGTTAGTGGGACATCAGGGAGACACCCAGATAATTATCTGAAAATGAGCAGTGTCTTGAATCTCTCAAAGTGAAAGTCCTATGGAATTAGGAGCTCCATTTTCTGGCATAGAGTGGCTTGCTTTCAGCCATTTTTTACTCTTCATTTTTGCTCATCCACTTTCAGACGTAACTAATGTCCCCTGGGTGGAGATTCCAGCATTACTGCAGAAATTGTCCCACTGCACATTCCGTAATAAAAAATACGCCACAACAGGTTACATTTAACAAGGAAAAGAGGAATAGAAAGTGGTACATCTGCACAATGAATATAATATAGCATTGACTTGGAATTTCCTGACTTCAGCAGTGCTTCCAAAATAATAATGCATTCATAGAATTACACTTAGCTTTCTGCTTTTAAAAGGAAAATATTTGAAAGCAAAAGTATTTTCATCTTCCAAGTACTTCTGGCTCTGTGTGTGAGATAGTGGAAATAACACAGGGCTGTGTAACCACAGCAAACAAGTGGGGTGGGAATTCTGTTCCTGCTTGGCTGGACCAAACCAGAGCAATACTGAAGCCTGTATTTTGAATTTAATAGGTAAAAGTTTTTTTCTAAGTTTTTTCCCCTAAACTCCATTCATTTCTATGGATGAAAATAAAATTACTTGTAGACAGAACTGGCCTACAATTGCTGGTGACCTGCAATTACTAATGTCTGGGATTTCCATTATAAGAGGCAGGTTTTAGTTGGCTGTTGGTTGGTTGAAATTTTACCTGATTAGACAGGAGTTTCCTTTGCTGGCTAAATCGTGCAGCCTGACTTTTTCAAGTCAGAAGTTCAGCAAAAATTTTCATCAGTATCTTTCAAGCAATTAAGCAAAAATATATTTTTCTGACCATATAGAGAATCTCTGTATTTTAAGCTTGTTTAAAATTTGGCAAAGTGCTCACCATCTTGTTGGGATGTCTTTTCTGCTTTCTGTGCAGAATTTAAGAAGTTATAGCTATTTGTACAAATTTAGTACATGGATGTCCAAAAAAAGAAAAAAATATCCATCTACTCAAGCATGCTCCAAAGCAGGGACAGAATTAGATCACTGAAAAACACTTGATTGATCCACCAGCAAAAATGCTGAAAGGCAGCTGAAATATGTACATATGCAACCTCCCAGCAATTTAAACTTTTGTGGGGTTTAGCTGGTGTATATATATATATAAATGCAGTTATTTTCCTTCCCTGTTTTACCAGTAAAATTCCCTGATGTTTACAAAACTTTGATGTATAGATTTTATTCTCCCTTTTATAAATCAATTTTGTTTTTAGCATCACTGTAAAATCAAAAAAAAAAAAAAAGAGCACATTGTCTTCTTCCTAGGTGTTAATCTGGAAGGCATTATCAGATTCTCTTTGGATACTGACATTTTTAACCATAATAATAAAAATGTTGAAGATGTGTAAAGATGACATAATTTTGGGATCTTGGTCATTGAAGATTATTGGGCATACAGCACTGTGTCTTAACTCCATTCACTTTCAAGTCTCTTTTTAGCACCCAGCTCACTGCTAACAACTAGGGAGAGTATTAATGTAACATATACAGAGGCTCTGGTCCTTTCTTGGTGCTCTATCAAAGTGAAAATCTCTTCTGTTCTCCACTGTCCTTGTATCCTCCCCATAATATTTTTTACTGTCACTAATAAGACAATAAAAAAGAAATATCTCTTTTTTAAGAGATAAAAAGTTGTAAAACTTGCATTACTACTGATAAATAAATGTCCTTATTAATGTTCACAGAAGAAATACCAATAATTTGTTTCTGTGATTAGAGAGATGTGTTTGTTTTCCTTTACAGGTTACTCAGTATATCAATAATTTTCGCTATTGAGTTTTGACATTTCACTGTTTTCCTGTGGGAGTATTTGGAGATAGGTTCACAAACCAGCAGGTTTTAAATAAAACACATTGCTGCTGGTTTTGAAGCAGCTCCTAGAGCTGGGTGTGCTGGACACCAAATGCCAAGGGGCCCGACGGACAGGCTGATGCTGTCCTTGCCAAGTCTCCGGGAGAAACCGGTGGATATTGGGTCAGGCTCTGGAAGTTGTTTGTCTTCTTCCATTTAACTGCAGGCTTAGAGCAAGTCTGAGCAGCTTTTCCTGTAGTGAGCTTAAGCGTGGGATCAGTGCAAACACATATGTTCTTGTGGCTTCATTGGATCCAGAAAATCTGGTGGGAGTATGTCTGCAACCTAGTCGTGATTGCTGCAAGCTGTGAGCCTGACCAGGGACACTGCAGAGCTTCCAAACCCTGGGGGACTGTGTTAAGGCTAATGACATTGGATATGCAACTAATTTACAGTATGCTGAAAGCATCCTTCCTATATAAGACATGGAAGAAAAAGCAATGTGAACTGTGACTTTTTTGATGAGTAAATTTGACACATTGCTACACCATAAAATTATCTGGGAAGTTTTTGTTTGGGTTTTTTTGTTTTTTCAGACTAAAGATATAATACTGATTTTCAGTAACTAAAAATTGCAATGTGTAGGGTGTTTACAAGTTCTAGAATCTAGATCAAGGTTTTGTCTACCACTTATGTGATACCTACCTACTCCATGCCCTATTATTTAGCTTATGGCAAAAAACTGTGCTGGTGTTACTTTTTTCCATATGTTCCACTCTGATGTTGAACTCCTAAAAAACTCAAAGCAGACTAAATAGGTCATAGTCAAAACAGTAAGGTCGCTTTTCATGCATTCTTTGAATCAGATGTTTTAATTATAGCTTTCAGTTTGTTTGCTAATTAGAAAACAGGTCCACAGTGTGGTATCTATCTACTTCCATTTGAATCAATAAACAGAAAAGTCATGAGAAAGGGACCTCTTCCCTTCAGGGAGTCTTTTCTTGTTAATGTTGACTCAGGTTGTTAGTGCTTATTCTTGTCTCCTTTCCTCTTCTGCTTACTTCCCAGTCTTTTCTCTTTCAGTTCCTCCTTGTTTCCCAATGTCAGTGAGATCTGTTGCCTTAGACATTAGCATCTATGCATTTGTCCTTCATACTTACCTGCTCTGTCATGACTGTGCTGTATTTTTCAGCCTGCATTGTGAAAGTAAGGTCTTTAACCAAGTTGAATAATGATTTTTAAGCCAATAAAGAGCTCAAATGTGAGTTTCATTGTAAGTGAAACAAGAGAAATACTTTAGCTATAAATAATGAATATGTACTTTTAAATAACTTGTGAGAACTGTTTGGAATAATCCTGAAGGTTTGCCTTCCATCTGAAAATCACAGTGCTGGCTGAGAAATCAGTACTTCATGTGCTTGCAACTTGATTAAATTGAGATAAGTTACTAAATGGTCTGACTTTTTCTGTTTGCTCTGTGCTTTGGATGACACAATACTTCATGTGCTTGCAACTTGATTAAATTGAGATAAGTTACTAAATGGTCTGATTTTCTGTTTGCTGTGTGCTTTGGATGACACAGTCGGATTTTATAACTTCTCTTTTATGGTTGTCTGAATCCAGTTCCTGCAAAGACTTAACAGGTATATATTACTTTATTTTGGCTAACTGTCTGTGTAGAGATTTTTTAGATCTGGGACCATGATTAGTTTCTTCCTTGCTGAACAGACCGCTGTAAATTTCAATAGGGAAGCAGAAAAGCCCCTTAACAAATTTTAAGGAAGCTTCTAAAACAATGATTTGAGGATGTACTATTTAAAGTGAATTGCATTAGGTACTGGGTTGTTCTGAAATAAAGGATGGCTGAATAACAGTGACCTGATTTTTGTGTGTTCAGACTTGCTACTGCACACCATAAAATTAGAAACTATTTGTAAGGCGTGAATAATCAGAAATTCAAATGTAGCCAAAATGCTGTGATGTTCGAGGGATGCAAATTCTCACTTGTTTAACAGTTAATGCAGGGTATGTTGGGTCCCTGCAGACTCTAGACACACCTTGCTTGGATTCCATATTCCTCCTGTGTGTCCAGTCTGAAGGGCTTTTCCCACAATCTGGAAATAAAGAAAGGTCAGTTAAAACAAACATCATAAAAGGACAAGGAAAAATTTTTCAGATTTTAGACACATCTGCCTTCAAATCCCCTCACTAGATTTACATTAAAATAATGATCACAATCCAAATATAGAATATCTGAACTGCCCTTTTCCAGGCCAGATGTGCTATGTTACGTAATGCCATTTTCACCATTCTAGGGTGATTGCTGGAGCTTGGAGTAAAACGAAAATGAACATATTGTAGGTATTGCTCCAAAGAGCAAACACCATAAAAAAATGTTATAAAACTCAAGGCCTTGAGCAAAACATTTTAGCAAATGTAAGTTTTACTCAGAGCCTTGCCTACATTCAGGCTGAATTCTTCAGCAAAGTACAATCCAGCCACAGGCCCCAGAGCTTGCAAAAAGACACAAACACACATCCCTGCAGCCACTTCACCGGGACACGTGGTAACTCCTCAGAACTCACTCCTTCAGCCTGGCTCTCTGCTGTGAGAGAAAACAGAAATTTTCTCCATATGTGTCTCAAAACCTTATTAAATCAAAACCATTCAAGCGAGTGGTTGTTGATATGTGTGTGCAACAGGGTTTCCAGTAATTCTTTGTAAATAAAGCATCAATGTTTCCCCCTGCTTGCAGGGAGAAAATCTGCTGAGTTCAGAGCACTGTGATCAATCCACATTGCAAAGTCACAAACAGAGAAACAAAGGACAATCACTGTCCATTTTTTGCGCTGCAGATGCATTAATCAGATTTCATTTTCTTCACTCCTCCAAATTGCATTCTCAGGATGATGTGCCAGGGTCCTGCCTCCATGGCTTACGTAGCTGTCCCCCTGTCACTGCAGGCAGAGATGGGACAGCACACAAGGCACTTGAAGCATTTCACAGCTGTGATCTCAAGCAGAAGAGGAGTGACTGCACAGAGCATTTGAGAGGAAACTACACCAGGGGAAAGCCTTGGAGCATCTACAGCAGGAGTCTGAACACGTATAGGGAGCACACCACAAGAGCCACTGAGCTCAGGCACTCAGGCAGCATTTCTTCTCTTTGAAACATCTTTTCACTGTGACGAAAATTTTCTTCCTTTTCAGGCGTTCTGTAGCAAGGGCAAAAATAGGAACCCAATTAGGCCTGGCCTCTCAGCAGGGAGGAGAGAGCGGCCGAGGACAGAGGGGGCTGTGCCTGGTGATGCCTGGGGCACAACCTGCGCAGGAACTCGCTGTCCCTCCAGAGAAATGTGACCTTTAGCGGCTCACTTGTTCTCGGAGGGGATGACAGAGCAGCTATCCTCGGCAAGAGCAGCAGGGGAGGTGTATGTGAGCCCTGTTCCCTCAGGGGCTAAGCCTTGGGGTGTTTGTATTTTAGGCCACATTTACTTCCCCCTTGTAGACTCGGGATGAGAGAAAGGATAAAGAGTCTTTTCCCAAGCTATTGAAGAGAAACCTGCTTCCCTCTGGGAGAGGGACTCAGCAGTAAATGGGCAGCATTTGCAGGTTATTGAAGTGTCCCCATGGCTTCAGAGTCTTTGCAAAACTGACTAGGGGTAGCAGTAGGCAGGGATGGATAGGTAGTTTGAGCCCAGCCATTGATACCAGCAATCAGCCAGCTCTTTTTACTTACTCTCCATCTCTGTGCTAACTGGGCCAGTCAGGTCTCTGACTTGGCCTTGGGAAGGCTGGTGTTCCTGCGCAGCTCTTGAGTGCTGTTCAGAAAAGTCAGTGTGGATTTTCAAACCTATTTCGTTCTGCACATGTGTTTCATTGCTATGGTATTTCTAGATCTGTGACTGTTTTATTTTCTTAGTCTGTTTTTTGCTTAGCATCAATAACATGAATAGGAGAGATTTAAAGACAGCAATAATATCTCCTCTCTGGCTTTATTTGGCCATGTTTTTTTGTCTTCTCAGGAGGTATTTTACTCATAAAAAACCTGCTTGACCTCATAGCCTCACTCTGCACCTATCCCAATCTGATTTTGACTTTTCTGTGTGAGCATCCCAGTTATTCAGAAGATGTCAGCAGAGGTGTCCAATACCTTGGACAAGAGCCTGAATTCTTCCTATGTTCTGCCAATGCTTTTCTGTATCTTATGATCATGTTTTGCATCCTATAATCATGTTTGTAATTTATCAGGACAATCCTGTCTTGGCTGCACTAATCCTGTGATCAGCCAGCATGTTCATGCTTATCTTGCTCCTCCATTGTTTCCATTTTTTTCTTGTTGTTAGTTGAAATTCTTGATCTCACACTTTCTACTTTCAAGTGTCTGCTCATGTCTAGTACCTCAGTCCCCCTTCTTGACGTTTTCTGGAAAAAAAGGAAAAAAAAGCTGTTAATGGTGCCACCTTTTGCTTTTCTTCAAGGCACTTGTATTTTATGCAAAATAACAAAGTAAAACTCTAAGCAGAAGAATCAGGAGTCCTTGCACTTTAAAAAATGGCATCAATGCAGAAAGTCTTGGGCAGTGTGTGCCTGCTGACTGCACCAGGGCAGGCACCTTGTGGAAAGCAATGTTGTAGTGGCTGGCAACACACACAGAGTTTGAAGCTCACAAGGAATCACTGTAGGGAGCTTATGCAATTGATTAGATTATATTGTGCACAGTCATCAAAAATGGATCCTCACAATAATTGTAATGATGTGCTTTGTTCTGATCTTTGCTTGCATAATATCAGAGGAACATCAACTTCTAGATAAAATAAATGTAAATGGACATAACTGAGCCTGACAAAGTTATCACTCTCCAGTTGCTGGAAGTAAGATGAGAGAGAAAATAAATTCACTGTCCTGTTACCAAAAAAAATTTTAAAACTCACAGGTGGAGAATTTGCTGCTTCTGGGGCTGGTACTGCGGGTCTCTGAATGGCCATGCAGCAGAAACAGCAGTGTTCCACAAAGGTGGGTTTGAAGAAGCATTAGAGATTTTATAGCAGCTGAAATATAAATAAAGGAGAAAGGCAAATGTCTGAGGATGAGTCAGCCAAGAGGTGAATGCATTTACTCATAAGTGGGCTGTTTTGTAGATCACATTGAGGCTCCTTAGCCAAGATAAGGCTGCAGACTCTGGGCTTGAACTTTTTAGAAATCTTTGATTAATTGCTAGTGGATGATCCATCTAAAATGTTCCTGTTTCTTTCTCTCTTTTATTTAGCTCCTATTTCTTTTGCCTTCTCTTCTCTTGCATTTTCCTTTTTCTCTGTAATTTCTTTCTCTAATTAAATATAAATAAAAAGGACTGCATGTTCTGTGCTGTCACTTATGATACATTACTTCCTAGTAGAAATCCCACATTCAGTAGTGATTTTAGCTGACAGATTGCAATTAAATAAAGATAGAAGATTTATAGGTTTCAACTGTGTATCTGCATTTCTTGTCTTCTGTGTGGTTTTGTTTTCCAAGTTATCTGGCTTTCCTACAAGTGTACATGTATAAATATTTCTGCTTTTTTATCTGATCAGATTAATATTATTTAGGTCACCTCTAGTCAAGCGAGCCATGCTGGCATGGCAATGTCAGCTAGGGAAGGGACGGGTTTGGGGTTTGTTTGGTTGGCTGGTTGGTTGTGCTTTCTTTCTTGTCCAACTGGGAAAATCTGTTTAATCTGCAGTGAAACTAGAAGAATCCTCGAAAAAAAATTCATGCTGCTTTTTTTTTTTTTTTCTTCCTGCGAGAGCTCCTTTTCCTTTGGGTAAAGCTCCGCAGGTGAGGCCGGTCTCTCTCTCCCCTCTCCGCCCTTCTGCGGCGCTCCGAGCGCTGCTCCCGGCGGCGGCTCCGGGACGCTCCCGCTCCTTCCCCGCGTCCCGGGCGGGCCGGGCAGCCTTGGCTGCCGCACGGCCGATGCGCTTCCCCGTGTCCTGCCAAGCCCAGGCAGACAGAGCGGCCGCGGGAACAGCTGCCGAGCAGGAAGGAACCCAGGGAGAGCTGAAAGCTGCTGTCGAGCGGCGGCGGCAGCAGGCGGGACAGGGGATGCCTGATGCAGCTCTGCTCCCTCGACCGTGCAGCACATTCCCGGTGGGACCGAGGGTGCGCACGGCGGCAGCGACCGCGCTCCCGCGGGAGCACTGCTGTGCTAAACGCCGGGCAGGAGGCAAACCCGGGAGCAGCCAAGTGAAAAACCTCCTGTCGTTTCAAAAAAACGAACTGCGAGTTAACTAGAGTTATTAACTACTATATTAACTGTAGTTTTCACAACATTAAATCCACTTATCTTGGAAAGTGAAATTATTTTCTTTTTAAAATTTGCTGGCTTTCTGAGGAGAGGCCTCTTCTTTTATGGTCCTTCCTCATTTCTTATGGAGATGATCTGCACCACAAGGAGACCTGAAACAGTTCTGCATGGAGCAAGGTGACCCCAGCTCCTGGTACACTTTCCATAGAAGACGATGCTGTGAAACAGGAAAATTTGATTCCATCTGTGTCTTATTCACATCTACCTTGGCAATCCCACTTCTTGTTAGCAGAAATACTAAAAACAGGGAAAATCTAATTTATGCTATCCTGCTCCAGACCTCTGGGGCAGCCTATATCACTGTAGTCCTTCTACTTTGTCTGTATTCAGTCCCTTTCAGTGTCAGTCCTTCTCTCTGGGAATTTGTTATGAAGAAAAACCTTAAATGCAAACTACTTCCCAGGCCAGTAAGAAATATTTAAACACTTCAGGCATTCAGTCTGTGATTCAGAGATTTATTTATAAAACTGTTGATTTTGGGACACTAAACCATTGCATTTAAACTGCAGAAGTGAGTCATATTTGTGGGAGGTAATTACTACCAGAAAGCACAACTAGCTTTTGTAGGTTTCTCTGTAAAATGTCCACTTATGATCTGCAACTACTAAAAATAACATGCTTTATTGAATTTCATCACAAGTTATCTTTACAGGATTATGTGGCTTTATACATGTATTCTGTTTTCCTGGCATATGAAGAAATAAATGTCTCACATACCTGAGAATTATTTGAGTGCTTTATATGCACTGTCCTGACCAGGTAACTTGTTCTGCTTACATGATTTTCGCTAAATTCAAAGATTTTGTGGTAACTTCTAGAGAGAAGCCATTTAGCATGGGAAAAGAGATTGCAGCAAGCACTTATAAGCAGTGTTTGTCCATCAGGAATGTCTCTAATTTCTTGTTTCATCCAAACCCACAATAATCTGCTCAGTCTGTTCTCATCTCCATGGTTAATAGATTTTGGGAGCTGAGGGAGTTCCAGATGTCCAACACCTGCAGAAGCTACTTGCAGAGCTGAAGGGAACTTTCCTCATTATCCCTCAGTCATGACTGAGGAATTCAAGTTTATTTAACTTGTGGTCACTTAGCAGCACACCCTACTAGCAGATGAGTCAGATGGTATGCCACCTATCCCGAGAGAATACCCTGCAACAGAGTTCAGAAAAATAATGCCATCCATCCTGGCATTCTGGGCTTTGAACAGTTTTTCCCATGTCAGTCAGGGAGTGCTTAAGGTGCACCATGAACAAAAATGCAGCTGCTACCCAGCAGTTAAACCACAGTGCTCTGACTGCCTCCTTCCCCTTCAAAATGGACAGTTATAAAAGAGGCCTTCCTTTCAAAACTGCTATTACTTGATCATGCAATTTGCCAGGAATCAGGTAGTGTCTGCTAGATTTCCCAGGAATCTTGTGTCAAGATCATTGTCAGGAAGCCTTTCCCCTGTTCTCCCTGCTCTTCCAAAGTGAATCCAGCTCCCACCAACTCCATAGCCTTGGTGAGGTGATGGGGTCAGAGATGGGGCACATGGCACCTGCACTTGCCTTTCCATGGCTTTGTGAGGAAGAAATCTAAATATCATGTTAAACTATACCCTTTTGAGCAGTACATCTTATTCTACCCATGATTTTTTTGACAAATAAGCACTTATTTTATTTTTCCTGGCTTAATATATATATTTACCACCCTGGGATCAGGTTTTAATTACCAGCTGGCTCTGTACAAATGTGCTGCACTTGACCATGGCAGCAGGGCTGCCTGGGAGAGGGTTTCCCCATATAAACTGAGCTCCCCATGCTGCTGGGATACCTCTGGGATTTACCCATTCAGGAAGAGGGCTGAGTGGCTGTCACCTCACACTTGGAGACACCACACCTTGAGGGATGTCAGCTGGTGGTCAGGAAAGGTCAGGACTGTCTCTCATCACTAAGATTACCTCCACTGGTAAGAGCAGGGTGCTGATAATACCAAGGTCATGGATTTGATCCCTGAACAGGCCATTCACATAAGAGTTGGACTTAATGATCTTTGTGGGTACATTCCAACTCAGAATATTCAGTGATTCTGTGAAACCTGGTCCTCTCTGTGCTCACAGGGAACTTTCAGAGCTACCTTTTTTCACTCCTGACTGTTAGCATGGAAGTGTACTTGGGTACACTTCACACTTTCACCTTTACAGGCAGTGGTAAAAGGGCTTTTGCCTCCTAATTCACCTGGCCCTACAACATGGCCTCTTTGTCTTATTCCTTCCCCTGGCTGCAAGCCACTGCTCTGGGTTGGGTGCTTCATCTGGGCCACTCTACACCCTGACCCCACCCCTCCTAATTCACCTGGCCCTACAACATGGCCTCTTTGTCTTATTCCTTCCTCTGGCTGCAAGCCACTGCTCTGGGTTGGGGTGAGCTTTGCTTCTATGGTGCTTCATCTGGACCACTCTACACCCTGACCCCACAATTTTTAAACATAATTAGTTGGTGCAGCCTCCTGTAGAGTAGAAACTCCTTTATGCTGTGGCTCCTTTTTAACAGGAAACACCTTGGCAGAGCACTGAGGTGACACAGCCCAGATCTTGCAGCAGGAGAGATTTTCTCTGTGCCTTCTTGCTTCTCTGCCTTTCTGACTTCAGTAAGGACTGTTCGCCTTTCCTGCTGAGAGACTTTGGCCTGATCTGGAGAAGCATTAAGAAAGGCTGCCTGCAGGCAGACAGACAGACTGACAGAAGGGTAACTCAGCTTTGGTACAGAATTTGGGCCCCGCAGTCTCTGGTTTATGTGTTTGTGAGGGGAGTCAGCAGCATTTTTAAGCCAGTTGCTTCCAGTGATTCAGGAGACCTAGAAGTGTTGTGAGGATTGCACGGTTAAAGACTAGTCATAGATTACTCATAAAAAGCAAGATATTTTAGAAGAATAAATTAAATGTTAGCTGACGATCTGCTTGCCAAGTTTTAGTTCAGTAGAGTTGAAATGGCCAAGATTTTAATGCCAACAATTGAGGTTTGCAAAGGAAATACCAAACCAACCTGGTGGAAAAAGAGGTGGACGTTAAATTACAGAGCAAAGATTGCCTTTGCTTTGTAGGTGGAGAAATAAACAAATTACAGAAAAGAAAATCAGTCTGAGTTTTTCAATTTGATCCCTGTACCTAAGCAGAAAAATGTAGGATGTATCACTAACCTCAGAGCTCCAGGGGATGCTCAGCAAACTGTGCAGAGCTGCTGGCAGGGGGACAGGGAAGAGGACCAATACAGGGAAGTGTTGCAAAAATGCTCAGAAACTGGGGCTCAGTCTCATCATGTAAAGACTTAAAAAGAGCCCAGACCACAAACTCTTGACTGTTCTTATTTCAGCTAGTGCCAAACAGCACTTCTTTCATGTATACAATAGTTTTTCTTGGGTACAATGTCAACAATATATACTTTTCGTTGGATATTTGTGTAATTTTTCCTGTATAATGTGTAAGAGCATGTTCCTGAATTCCTGCAGCAGCAGCAGGCCAGCTAAATTCACTGTGAGCCCTATCTTCATCCAAGAGGCATTCCTCTGAAGTTGGAGAAACTATTCACTGTGTGGGGACTGCCAAAGCACACTGGAACAAGGAGAGCAAAATCTTCCCCTGAAATATTATTTCAGTCATTTCAGTTTTACAAAATACAGGAAAAAACATTGTACGTTGCATAGTTAGACTTATTTGTCTGCTCCAGAAGGCTGAATGCATTTCATCCAGAGATGACAGAGGTGCCTGAAAAACCACTTCTCAGAATTAGAAGGTTTATTCTGCAGTGCAGCTTGCCAAACCACACCCAGCAATGGACATCAGAGAGGTCACAGTGCAGAATGCCAAGGCAGAGGCACTGGTTCTTACACAGGACCAACCTAGAGACAACCTGGTCAAGCAAATTCTGCAGAATGAACACCCCCAACAGATGTTCTGCATCTCTGGGTTGTGGCAGAGACTGGCAGCCAGTGGCCAAAATTACCAGACCTCTCTTGTCAGACAACCTAAGAATGACTGTCCTCCCATTTTTAACTTGCTAGCTCAATGCAAGTCTTTCCTGCTCAGTTTATCAGATGTTGTGCTACAGCAGAGCATTTCTGGGGTTTCTGCTGTAAATTATTCATACCTATAAAAAAGGCAGCACAAGGTACTGTTTGGGTACTCAATCACGTGCAGCAGTCACCTGTATGTGCCTTTTGTGGTTGCAGTCATTTGCACTAAGTTGCTGCAGTTTTGCTTACTTTTTTGTTATGCTTTTCTGTTCTTTCTAGATTTTCCTCTTATGTAAAACAAATTTTAGCAAATTCAGAATAAATACGTGTTTTATCACATGTACATATGTAAATCTTGTGGTGCAGAGGAATATACAGGCTGTTGTTACTCTTGCTTAAATGATGCACAGCCTTTGTAGTTTTAACCTTCCAAATAAAATCAGAGAAAAGTTTTACTGATTAAATGATCTGTAGCAGCAGGAATACATTATTTAGTTTTTCTTATATGCTCCTTGCTAGAGGTAAATGAGATATCATTGCAATACTGTTCACTCTGTTACAGCTCTGGCTGTGTCAGCATTTACGTTGCAAACCTTCTTCCAGGGGTTTATAACTCAGCCATAAAATGCACTCCAGTCTGAAACTTGGCATACAATGTCTCAGTCTGGCAGTGACTTTATTTCACAAAATGTGAGAACAATCCAATATCTGTTTGGCTGTATCTAAGTTAGAATTGTTTTGATTTTTAGCAACAGAGTGGGCTGCACAGCAAATTTGGAGAAGTATCCACCTGCCTGACACATCATTCTAGCCTCACCCTTTTAAGGTCACCCTAAAATCCTATGTCAAACTATGTCAAAGCCTGAAACGTTTTGTGAAATTTTAGTGCTGCAGTGAGTTTAATTCCAAAGGTGGAGTTTCAGAAGTGCTGTGCATTGCACTTCTCTAGGTAGCACTGCCACTGCTCCCACTGCCAGCAGAGCTCAGCTGAGCTCCCAGACAGCTCTTCACGGGACACAGCCAAGCCCCAGACCTGCTGTGGTGGTGAGCAGCAATGTCTGTTCCACTTCTACATGTACCTTCATTCTCAGGACCTGACTCTTGTCCCCCCTTCACTTCTTGCACAGAGCAGGAGCCCAGGCACCCCAGCCCACAGCACCCAGGGCTGCAGGGAGCCAGGCTGCCTTCCACGGGGCCAGCCTTTGATCTCCCAGCAATCACACAGGAAACAGCCCCATAAAGAGTGGAGCTGTTGAAGTCAGGATCTCATGTTCAGATGCTGAGTTTGCCATGCCCTCCCTGTGGTTTGCTGGGAATGTCTGATGTTACAGTCCCAGGTTGGTGGGCAGTGGGGAAGCAGCCTTTGCCACACAGCCACAAACCTCCTCTTCCTCCTCAGCAGCAGTTACCTCCCCAAAGTCCTCCCCCAAAGTTTCCGAGAGAATTCCTGGCACTATGACAAGACTTTTTTCTGCTGTTAGTGCTGGAACATAACTTGGGTGTTTACATCCTTGGATTTGCCATGAAATTACCACTTCCAAAGACATTAGTGTGGTAAAAAGCAAATACTACTGGAAGAGCAGGAAAAGGGCCTTTTTATGGAGCACATCTACTCTCTGCTCTTGCTCTGTGCCACACCTCAGGTTTTCTCCTTCAGTTTCAAGAACGTGTTTTGGCTCTCTTTCCATCCAAACCGAGGAGCTGAGTGAGCACTAGTCTAGTTTGCCAGGTTTGATACACACTCACCAACCAGCAATTATAAAAACCATTTGAAACATACAGCATACACTAACACATAGATTTGGAGTGATGCTGTTATTAACCATTATAGAACATGCTTTATTTTAACAGAAATAGAAAGGCTGATGAGATTTTTTCTAGAATCCATCTTTAAGACAAATATATGAGATGTAGTTTCCAAATATTAATTCACTTTCATCTCATGATATTTCCTTTTGGAAAGCCTCAACCCTCCAGGTTCTCTCTGTTTCTGCGCTGCAGATGTTGTAAGATTGTGATATTGATTGCATCTGTTTAAAAATGAGCAGTTTGCAACATTATCTTTAATCTAAGCAATATAAGACTATGCTTGGGGAAAAAAATCATAAATGTGTCTTTGAGCATATACACATAAAAGTACAATTTTAATAATGTCATAATCTTAAAATACAACTCAAGTAGACACCTAGTATTCTGTAAAAATGAATTTAAAGAAAAACAGACATGATGTTCCAACTTGCTTAAGCCAAAGTTTGCATTGGATGTACATCCAGGGCATATTTTGCCTGAATTGTTCGACTATTTATGTCATTTGGAAGGAGATTATTTCCAGTCTCCAGCAATGAAACTGATCTTCCAAACTCACTGACAATTTCTATCACAGAAATAAAACCTCAGCAATTAGGTGATTAGTCACTGAAACAACCAATTCAATCAAATATTTGGTCTCCAATGTAAAATACATATTTAATGGTAGTCAAGCTGTTTTGCTGTCTCCGGGGAATATTAAGAAATGGGAAGGAAATAAATCTTAATATTAAAATATGCAAGCTGCCATAACAAGGATTATGGGAGAAAAATAACCAAAATTAAAATATTATTCAAATTTCAAAAACTGAGCCAAAATTGTACATTGCATATTTACAGAACTCAACAGAGTTACAGTAATATACCTCCTTCCTTCAGAAGAGTTTCTTCCATCAGGGTTTTTTTCTGGCCAGGGAAGGCATATACATCTCATGAAGAGAGTAGACACACATTAAGCAAGTATTTTCATGGTTACACTGGAAAAACAGGACATTTTTTTCTGTACAAGTACCTTTTTTGAAAAAGCTCAAACAGCTAAAGTTCCTATTGTCACCAATTTCCATGCATGAAGGAAAAAGATAGCAGAAGCATCCACCATGCAGATAGTGTCTGAAATACAACATTAGCAGAAATCTTGAACCTGTAAATAAGAAAATATTTTCATGACAGGAAAAATAAATCATTCAGAAATCTTATGAAAGATTTGCTCTGATAAATTGTTCGTCTGAGTCTGAAATTGGAAGAGGTAACTCCTTTGTTGTGATGTTATGGAGATATGATGTTTTTCTCTATGCTGAAACTCTTGAAATGACTGGCAAGATTCAGAATGAAAATATAGGTCTCAAGCGACAAACTGTATGAAGAAAACCAGCAGAAATCTTTCTACGAATGTATGAGATCACAAAGCAGATTGACATTTTGAAGAAAATGAACTGAACAGTGTTTATTTTTCTGCCCAAGGCTTTTCCTCTGCTGGACTTAGGGGCCACGTACAACTGAGCTGAAATGGCCATGCTCAAGAGCAGGTTTTTCTGCCCATCCACCAAGAAACTGCAGCGGGGGTCCAGCTTTTTCCTCCCTGTCCCACAATCAGGACATCAGCCCTGGCCCAAAGAACTAGTGCAATCGGGATAAAGCCTTGTGACTTCTGTGACATCATAAGTCCTTGGTTTTGTCCAGACACCCAAAGCAAAGCCCTCCGAGCTGCGCTGGTCCAGTTTGTGTATGACATGAAATTAGCACAGCAATAAGCTAAGAACAGATTTTGATTGCTACTAGTCCTTAACATGTAAAAGGTTTTCTCTTTACTTAAAAGTTCCCTGAGAAGAAGACTTCTTTGTCTTTGGCCCTAGTTAGCAGCAATGTATGTAAATTAGATTAATTTACCTTGCAGAGGTTGGCCCTCTCTGTAAAATCTGCAGGCCCAGACTAGCATGAAATCACACTGTCTGTCCATTGGGTGCCACTACCAAGATTGAAAGTCATCACAATTTGATAACACACTTTCATCCATTGCCTATTTATGATCTCTCATTTGCTTTCTGGTCCGTGATTCCCAAGAGGTTTGTCTGTCACCGAGCTGCTGCTATCCGAGCTGTGGTCTGACCTGACAGAAAGACAGCACTGTTTCAAAGCTATTTTACCCAACTAAACAAACATGGGTCAGAGAAGGGAAAAGAGCTTCTAATTATTATTCCCAAGGTTGACAAAGACCTTTTAAATCTAAGTGGTCAGGTTTTTATTTTAAGGGCAATCTCAGATCGATATTGCCCTGTGGGAATTTTTGGTGGAACAAACCTAAACATTTTGTGTTGTGATTCATGCAAATCATTGGCACATTCTTTGAAAAAGTTTGTGTCATCAGCTAGGTGAAGGTCATAAGTATCTCCCAAAAGGATACCACCATCGCTGTTCCTTCATCTTCAGACTAGTGAATTAAGCTGAGTTTGAATGCAAATCTCCCATGAAGGATAGTGTCCAAGTCCCCAGGAATCAGGTCTGCTGGTGAGAACTTCCTCTACATTCCTTCCTCCCAGCTCCAAGCTACCAAAGACTGCAGTTTGTATATTCACATTTCCACCATGAAGACGTTCTCACTGCCTGGCCACCTGCCCACAACTCTCTTAAGAACACAGGAACAAGGAAATTGGATCAGACCCAGCCCCCTCAGCCCCCAGTCCTGTCCCAAGTGTGTTTTATGCCATGTTAGAGCTCCATGGAGAAAGGGACAACTACAGAATGAGATCCCTAGTACCCTCCCATTTTATAACAGTGTTTTAAGGAATTTTGTATTAAGTAGTTCAGTTTGAAGCATTGGTCTCATTGCGCAGAGATATACATGTCAGTTATGGTAGTGTTCAATTTCAAATGACAAATCTATTTATTTTTTTCACTCAGCTATTATTTCAGCCATATCCTGTGACAACAGATTTCAGAGAGTAATTAAGGACTGTAAGGAAAAGGGCTGATGTTTGATTGTTTTAAACTTACTGTTGGATAAGCCCTTTGGCAGTCTCTAATTCTGTTGTGACAAATAGCATTTAATTCTCCCTTTTTTTCCCCCCCACAAACCATTCATAATTTCACAGATTTGCATTACAGCCATATAAAAGAGGAATCATTTCACTTCTGAAATTGAAAATCCTAGCCACAGCAGGCTCCCTCTACAAATGCTTTTCCAGACCTCTGATCTGCATCGTACCTCCTTTATTCTCCGCGGTTCTGCCGCGTACTCTCTGAAATGAGATAACCAGCCCTGTGCAGCACAGGAGCTGCCAGGGCTGGGCCAGTGGCACTCTGATTGCTGCTCCTCTTGCTGTTTCTCTCCTGAGAGCTCTGCAGGCTGCTTGTCCCTTGCACTGCTGTGTTCAGACCCAGCTGTCTCAGAAACACCGCTGGATTTCAGAGACAGGGCTTTGGGTTTTGAGACAGTGAAGAACTTGGTGCTTCTGGAGATGCCCTTAAGCTTCCTGTGATTGTTAATTTCAGCCAAAAAACGTGAGGCCAACACATGGCTGCAGAAAGAGCTCTCCATTTTCATGTTGAGATCAGAGCAGGTTTGCTACTAGAGCCATAGGTGGAACACAGCTGTCACAATTAATCCCAGTGCACTGCTGGGTAGCTCTGACCTGGCCAGGACAAGAAGGTGCATAGGAGAGAAGGGTACCAAAGACTTGAAGGAACAGTCTATTTAACTTTTTTATTTCAGTTTTGATCATAAAGCAAGGGTGTTCTTACTTGCTCTAGCAAGTAAATATGTTCACTGGGAGAATTGGCTTCAGATTACAATAAGAATTTTTTCTTATGAAAACATTTTATTAGTTTTAATTGTTCAGAAAGCTTTGGAAAGGTGATGGAGCCCAAATCCTTGACCACAACAGCCCACTGTTAAACAAATTTAACCCTTCAACCCTATTAAAAAAAAAAAAAAGGGCAATGTAAATATTGCTCAGTCTCACTTTCTGTATACCCAGTGTTGCTATTTCTGTGTCACATAGGCCCTCCACATATATTTAAAGTGCATATGCTGAGAGGAACCCTTTGGCTCTGCTCTTTTTGTTATTTCAATGTTCAGGAATGAAATACACTGTTTATTTGACTCCAGGTTTTGCACTTGTTCATGGGCTGTGTATACTGTTCATAAGCTGGGTTTATAAATTGGAATGACCTCAGCTACCTAGTTTTCAAGCCCCAAGTCCAGATGCTGACACAAACCCTTCAGTCTCAAGCACATTTCTTTCTTTTTGTTATTGATCTTTTTTATTTTAAATTTGTAAATTTTTCTGCTACATAGAAAAGTGCATAATAAAAATTAAAGAAATTTGGTATTCAGCCTTCTTGTCCACTGAGACTTTAGAACTCCCTTAGAGGTCACAATTTCTTTCTTCCTTGTTTATTTACTTCTCCAAACTAGGATTCTAAGAAGTTGTGGTTTCTCCTCATTACAGAAGACAGACAGAGCTCTGTCAATTCAAAATAACAGCCAGGTTCTGCCTTAACACAAGACATGCAACACATCTGGAGTGGGATCTGCAAGCACCTGTGTTGCCTAGATGAAGTAAACAGAGGAACCCAATGGAAGTAGTTTTTACTCTGTGAAATATCTACAAAGTCCAAATTCCTTGATGTCCCAGCATTCCCTTCCTACCACCTCTTCCACCCTCTAACATCCCCCACCTTCTGCCCAAGGAGTTGTTTTTATCTTTGTTTTATATTAGAAATCAGAAATGTCTGACTTTTGAATCTGCTCTTTTGTATGAACATCCAAAGCTTTCACTTCTTCTGTCATAAAGGAATAAAAAATTGTTCCCCTCCTTCTTATCACTTTAAAATGGAACAAATCAGTTCTGACTCTGTTTTGGGCCTGGTGTTTTCCTGACCTGATCACTCACTGGTCACACTATTTGACATACATCAGCTGAGCATCCTATTCTGGCTGCCAGAGATACTCACTGGCTTGCCTGAGTGTTCATCTTATCTCTTTCATACAAATAAAGATTTTTAAAAATTATTTTTTATTTTTTTATTCCCCCCCTACCCTGAGTAAAGAGTTGAAACTCTGGAATTTGCAGTTCCATGTTTGTGAAACAGACCCAGACTACACTGGAGGAATGTTTTAATAAAATGAGTGATTTCGAGGTAGGAGGTCATGCTGGTAGGAGGTCTTGAGCTAGACATTGGATATATGAACCTGCTTGGAAGCTGGGGGAGGAAAACAGCCTGCAAGGCAGAGTATTTTGGAGAAGGCAGCAAAAGGTCAGTCTCTGTGCACATGGCTCAGTGTTTGCCACAGGTGCAACAACTTTGTATATCACTGCCTTCTTTCCCCAGCTTTGGCCCCAGCACTTGAGACGTGCTCTTAGTAGGTTGTAGGATTAACAAAGAGACTCCAAGAGTAGATAAAGAGGGTAGGGAATCAGGAGAGAAACTCTGAGTAGGGGGAAAGTGGAGGCAAAACCTGAATGCTTGTACAGAGCCATGGCCATAGCCATGAAAAGACAAAAATGAAGGTAAAACTTTTTAATTTACTTCCTTGCTCTTGCTCTCAACAGACACAGGAAATAACAAGGAAGGAATGAGACTTCAGCAAGGAATAATACCCAAACTACAGAACAAGTGGATAACAGTGTCAGACAAATGGCCTGTTCCAGGCAGATGAGACTGCCCAAGAGGAAAATTGAGATTTGTACTATACAGATGAGAAATCTGGCATCACCTATGAATTTGGCAAACAAATATTCCCTGGTTAATGACAGGGTCATTTGTGAGATATATGTCCTGGAAGCAAGCTGGAATGATCAGTGAAAGAAAGAGCTCTAAACCATAGTTAAATCCTCAAAATAGCGAGGGCCACAAAACTACCCCAGGGTAAAAATGGAGACAGGGGCAGAACAGATATGGGGCACCAGAGAAATCCTCTTTTGAACTGCCTGGAAAAATCCCTATTCTTCTTGTGGGTGCAACCAGGTAAATGGAGCACTGCAGAACAGCTGGATCAGATGGAAAAAAGCCACCAAGGGCGGGTCACAAACCCATTCTGTGACAATAAGGCAATCAAGGTGGCTGTTGAGACAGCTAAAGATAGAGCTGCTGTAGCTAGGATCAGCCACAGCTTCTGCTGTGGGAGAAGAGAGGATGGGTGCAACTCTGGGCAGTATCTGAACAATCCTCCTGGGATCACAGCCTCTGAGAGCCCGAGATGGGGCTGAAGCTGGAGATGGTCTCCCTGCCCTGCTCCACAGAGTGCACCCACGAGTGCCAAGCTGCAGATCATCTGTTTCTGCAAGACAGCGATAAAGGACAGGCAGGTCTGCAGAAACAGGCACTGTTCTTCCTCCAGTGCCAACACAGAGTCTGGGGCTGCCTGTGGCAGGGAGAAAACTCCCAGGTAACCACAGCATCTGCCACTGAAGGCAGGTGAACTGAATATTGAAAAGGATGGCTAAATAATACGATTATAGCTATAGTGCAGGAATAGCGAGCACCTCCTGTGGTGCAGTAATGGGCTCACTGAGATGGACGAGCCACTCAGCTGCCTATCAGTGCTGACACAGCTTGGCAGAAATGCCCCTGGGCATCTGGCCAGCCAGGGAGGTGCTGCAGCACCAGCACCTTGGGGGTGTTGCAGACAGAGCTGTGTGACTGAAGAAGAGTGTAGGAACGTGTGTCTGCATTCTGCAACCTCAGCACAACAGTCTGGAGGAGAACATTAGAGCAAAATTAGCCCAATGCTAATCCTCTGCATCTGATGTCTGTTGGTTTCTGAAGGACGCTGATCAACAAACCCCAAACAAAAGAAGAAATCTGACCATTTGGACAGACAGGCAGCTATCTTCCCTCTGGAAAGCCCAGGGACAGGAATGGGGAGACCTTGGGGGCCTCAGTGTCTGTGGGACAATCTGAGCTGCAGCCTGCTGCCACAGAAGGATGACTGTGAACAAAGCAGAGCAAATTTCTGCAGCTCTGGGCATTTGGTGACAGAGTCCCAGCATACTGTTGGATAGAGTAAGACCAAGAGAAGAGTTTCTCTCCTCTATTTTCTTTAGGTCCATTAATTCAACTTAGCGGTTTTGATCAGTGCTGGTATGCCAGAGAGGTCCTGATGACATATGTAATTACACTAAGCAACTACATGACTTTGTTTTGTTTTTCTTTAGTACTACAATGGAAAATAAGGTACTGTCCTTAAAACAACTCCCAAGCTACATTTCTCTGAGGAAAATAAATGACGAAACCATGTTGGAAATGTCCAGGCATCTAACAAAGTACTGAAGAGCTCCAGGAGCTGTAGAGAGTAGAGCAGCTCTTGGTCACTTGTAGAAGGAATAGTGCCAAGGAAACTCCCTGTTGCTGTTTGGTGAGAGACCATCTGTGACCATGGCAATAGGCAGAGCAGCAGTCCCAGCAGGCTGGCACCAGGAGATGAGCACTCAGGCAAGCCAGTGAGTATCTCTGGCAGCCAGAATAGGATGCTCAGCTGATGTATGTCAAATAGTGTGACCAGTGAGTGATCAGGTCAGGAAAACACCAGGCCCAAAACAGAGTCAGAACCAATTTGTTCCATTTTAAAGTCACTAGCTACATGGCCATGTTAAATTGTTACTTCTCTTCCTAAAAAATGGGCTGTGCGGAAGGCATTCAAGCAAGAACAGAGATCATGAAATGCAAGGTACATTTCTCAGACAGTAAGTTGTAATGCACTGCAGCAAAATTCAAATAATTCAGTACCATGGGAATCTGAGCACAAGACCTCTTCCCCTGGGTACCTACAAAACAAGTGAAAGGCAGGAATGACAGCAAAGAGCCAGGAGCAAAACCTGCACAGACAAGAAGAGATGTCTGCTTGGAAATACCATGCTCTTGCAGCAATCCTCCCAGGGACAGAACACCAGCTCAGCAAGAGACCAATGAGTAGCAAAATCTGGACCCCAGGGTAAGCTGACAGACAGACCCCAGGGTAAGCTGACAGACAGGCTGTCAGCATCACAATGCTAAGAAATGGACAGTGCCTGAGTGGCAGACCAGCCACGAGGCACGAGGCAATCTGCAGAGACACGTGGGTGCTCATGGGCACCAGCTGGTACTCAGGGCAGCGGTGGAGGTAAAACTGAAGACAGATCACCAGAAGGCAAGTGAAGAGCAAGGCAGACATAGCAAGATTTCAGGAATTCACTGGTTTGACACAGGAGTGCTGGGGAAATGGATGTCCCAGGAAGCCAGAGGAGCCTGCATGCCTGAAGCAGCCAAAGAGGCTTGAAAAGCCTCATCAGTAGCAATAACACAAACAAGAAGGGGAAGGCTGGGCTGAAGGGGGGCACAGACAACAAGGCTCTAGGTACTGTTGGACAGCAGCAGCCAGAGCCCAGCTCAGGCTGTGCAGGGGTAACTCCTTTCCTAGTAATAGCTGCCAACATGGCAACAATAAACAGCTAAGAGGAGAGATTAACGACCTTCAAGGTCTTGGAGGAGCAAGTGTGGCTGTGGAGAGGGGCTTGGAGGGGGCAGCAGGAACTGCGTCTGCATTTGCTTGGCCTGAATGGCTGCAGTGTCTCAGGTTTTACAAGTGTGGAGTCCTTTCATGTTGCTGTCCAGTGCCCAGAACATGAAACACTTGAGGTGAAATCCTGCCCCCACTGAAGTTAATGGGAATTTTGCCTTGAGTCTGGTTTCTCTCTGCTCACACTCTCTGGTGTAAGGAAAGACAGATTTTGCCTCAAGAGAGAGGGAGTGGAGAGAAAGAAGGCAAAGGAAAATATTAGTGCAACTTTGCTGTTGAGTGTGTGCCGAGGGGACAGGGCTGGTGTCCCTTCCTGCTGGGGACTGAGGCAGGCCCAGGGCTTCCTGAGCTGAACAGGAATGGGGAGCAGCACAGAGGGAAGCAGATGGAGTGGGGAGCTGGCATGAGAACAAAAGCACAAACTAAATTGAAAGGTGCAGCAAGGAACAATCAAATAGCAAAGGGAGACCACCCCCACAGGGCAGGAGGGCAGGCAGGACAGGTCACCAAAAGCACACCTTGGCAGCACCAGCAAACCCAGAATGGAGTTGGAAAAAGGGCAGGGACTGATTTTTTCCTATAATGCTTCATTGCTGTCTTGGTTTTACTGCACTGGCAATGCAAAACACACACTGCTGTCCTGCTGGAGCGGGTAACTTCAGGGCTCAGAAAAGTGGGAAATGGGTAGGTTTTGTCTTCATGGGCATCACAGCAGGAGGGCAACAACATTACAGTATGATACCTCAGTAGGATACCTGAATCCTGTGGGCTAGTTAAAAATGAGTGGCAGCAGCAAAGAGATAGGAAGATCACACACAGGGTAGCTCAGGATCAGAAATGGTATAAGAACCCACTAGAGGAAAAGTAGCAGCTGCATGTGTCTGAGCAGTGCCAAATTCTTTGGCTCAAGCAAGCAGAGTTCATTACATCTTTGGAAGAGCCACTGTGGAAGACGCAATGAAAGACCTTGCAGAAGAGGTCCTTTCCTTTAGCTGAAAGCTAGAATTGTGATATGTACAATTCCTGACGGTGTCCGTGCTGGAAGCGCTACAAAATAGTCAGAGAGAAAGGAAATTCCCACAGTAGAGCTGCCAGTGACAGATGACAACAATGTTGAGGAAGGTAAAAAAAAGAGCCAGAGCAAGAGAAGTCTGTGGGCAGACCTGTTCAGCACTTTGATTTTTCCTTTGGCTGAAATGTTTGCTGATGGGAAATGCTCATTTGACTATATGAACATTTCTCTCTGTTGTTTCCTTCAAGAACATGTCTGAAGCCAATTCTTGCCTAGAAACCTCTTGTCACTCCCTGGACAAAGCAGACATGGCTTTCTCAGGGGTCTGTGATGACCAAGTCCAGCATCTTTGCCCTGAAGGACCTGGCAGCAGTGCCAGGGTCACTGTGCCACCACCAACAGCATCAACACAGGGCACGGGGCTGGGCTGGGTCACCACGAGCTCTGGACAAAGGCAGTGGGCAGGCCCTGAGGAAACAGAAACCATCCAGTTTTCACTATCCTCATTCATATGGAAAGTAATTTCTGAGGAAACGTCTGGATTCTGTGCTCTTTCCTCGTGGACATAGGGGCAACTGTTCTCAGCGCAGGCACAGCTCCCAGCACCTCATGGCCACTCAGCTCTGAGTTGAGCTGACAGCCTGAGCCCTGCCTGTCTCCTCACAGCCTCAGCTCATCCCTCTGCACCACCACAAAGAGTTGTTCCCAGCTCATCGGGCTGTCGTGAGACCTAATTACCAAGTGTTTATGAAGAACCTCATTCATTAGAGGAGCTTAAGCTATATAAGTGCATATTATCATTTAGGATACTTCAAGATGAAAGGCACTTAAGTGCTTGACAAGCTGAGAAAACAAATGTATACAGGAATCACGGCATTTGCCTTTGAAATGAAGCATCTGGGCTGAGATGTAACAACTGTTTTGGGCAGTGGTGTGAGGTGATAACAGCAAACCCCTGGAGCGCAGCTAAGGATCCCCAGGCAGCAGCAATGCAGCTGCTCAGGGGCCCAGCTGGGATCCCAGCACTGGGTGGGTGTCCCTGCACGGGAAGTCTGAGCCAAGGAGAGGGCAGGGACCAGCCAGGCACTGCTGGGACACCGGGCCCCTGCCAGGGGATGGCACATCTCAAAGGATACTGACAGCAGGTTTGCAGCTGGGAGCTTCTCGTTGTCGTTCTTTCCCCCCTGAGAGGAGAAGGAAGGAGGAGGACAGGGCTGGGAGAGCTCATGTGCAGTGTGTCTGAGCCAGAGCAGGTCAGCTGGAAGGTGCAGTGCAAGTTCAGGGCAGGCAAGATTCATTGAGCCACCTTTTTTATGACTATTTTGCATGCATAACTTTGAGCTGAAATAAATACCAGCAGATGATTTAAGTCCCTTCCAACAGGCCCTGTAGCCTTTCAGAGGTATTAGCAGTGTGCCTCCAATAAGGAGTGCTCTGTTTGGCGTGATAAATCCGTGCTGCACCACACCTCCCACGTACACAAGTACTCGATTCCTGCAGCAAGTGGAGATAGCAATGAAGAGGCCTGGAAGGAAACCAGAAAATAGATTACTGGGGACTAGAGACCATTTAAAACACATGCTGCAGTGACAGTGAAGCTTTTTTAGACAGCTTTCATGAACTACATGCATGAGCTTCTTTGCCCAAGCCGGGAGCCTTGAAAAGCATGTATTCCATGGTATTTTTGCCAAGGTCCTAAACAGTACAGGATTAGTTTGTATTACTAAATTTCTTTCTTTCTTTGGTTCAGCTCCTTAAACTGTGCATGACATCATGACACCAAAGCTCTGAGTGAAAATTATACTGGACTATATTTTGAAGTCTTGTTAGGGAAAAAAAAAATAAATCTGAGGGCAGACTTCTTAGGTACTTTCTAAGTTGCTGAGCCCAAAGTATGTGCAGCAGTCCACAAAAGGACTCCACTCATAAGACTTGTAAATTGTTTCTTAAGATATGGGGCAAACTGTTCCATATTTGCCACCTCATATTTATGTGGATCTTTATTTCCCAGATGTCAGTGCTTCAATTTGTGCTTTAATAAAATAATTTAATCTGTTTTTCTCTCATTACTTGCAGTGTCTGAGATCTTTTCCTTTGCATTGTCCACCTGTGTATGATTGCTCATTTTATGCTCTGCAATCCTCTCCCCCCCATCAACCTCTTGACCTGAGGTTGGCACATTATTATTAAAACTTCTATGAACATGTGTGGTCAAATACAAAACCTTTCACTGGCCATTTTAACCTGGCTATAATGTATTTTGGGCTGTGTACCTATTTTACTTTTCTCACTTTCTCTTCGGTGCCACAACAAGAGCAGATGTTGTACGGCATAACTCCTGCTGAGCTGAGTACAGGGCTGGGGACAGGGGGGCATGGGGATCACACCCCACCACCCAGGACAGCCAGGAGTGTCCTCACAGCTCCTGCCATGCACTCAAAGGCTTTGGTGTCTGGCTGTCATGACCCCCACTTTTATCATCCCCGTGGCATCCTCTGCTGCCTCTGACATCTCTCACCAGCCATGGCTGTTATCTTCCTCTGTAGAGGAGGCACAGAGGGGCTCTGGTTCTGCCCTGTGCATGCAGGGACCAGGGCTGTTGGTTATCTACAGGACCATGCCTGAGCAAGGCAGTGCAGACCTTGCAGCTCCCCAGGCAAACAGCCTAAGGCAGAAGTTAACATCTCATGGCATCTGTAATCTATTACACCCACCTGTACTGAAACTCAGCTGTGAGCGAGTCTGGAGAGTCTTAAAACTTCCTTAGTTCTTGTTCTGCTGGACATCTCCATTCCAGGTGAATACCAGAAGAGACATTTTACACTCTGCACCTCTAAAACTCAAGCTGGTTTTACTCATATTGCTGCATTTAGGACCAACAGTGTTGGCCCATACTGATAAAGACACACTGAGCTGATAATGACACACTGACATGACAGTATATTTAACAGAAAGAAATCAATATTACTGAATGCCACCTTTATGTGAAATAAAAATCTGCAGTACGTGCAGAAAAGGTAAATCAACCTTGTGTTGGATAAAATCAAACTATTATTTTACAATGAAAGAGTGTAGCACAGTACAAGGAAACAAAGTACTTCTAGTTTGTGCTAGCATATTGATGTGTCTTCTGTATATTATTAATATTTTCTTATGAAAATACAGTCATTTAGAGGATTTATAATAGAAAGGATCCTGTGATGTAGCCAGTACCTTCATCTCCCTGGAGCAGAACTGCAGCACGTTTCCAGGAGCACCCTACACAGACAGGGACTTGTTCTGAAGAAGATTGAGCTCCCTCCAATACCATTGATATTGAGCTTAATTCAGCTTAATTCAGCAGGATTCTCAGATACAGTTACATTTCAGCAATGTAATATTTCTTGTAGCCGAAGTCTGAGGCTTTTGAGAACTTCAGCATCATGTAGAACAGTTTCTGAGTATATTCAAGGTGGAAAGGAGGAAATAAGATGTTCCCCTCTAATATGTAGATGTTAGCAAGCAGGTGTCTGTGAGCAAAGAATAAAGTGAAGAAAGAAAGGATTGTGAGGAAAAGAAGTGAAGAAAGAAGTGAGGAAAAATCCAAGCAAATGCAAAATCCAGGAAATCATCTTGCCTGGGTGAAGGCAAATTCACAAATGTATGATAGAGTATTGAACCCCTAAAGCTCTGTAAAGTCCTGGAAGCCTGAAAGTACACAAGCTGAAGGCACAGGCTGACTGTACTCTCACCAGCACTGCTGAAGCTGGAAGATATCTAGCTGAGCTTTTAAATGTTGACTATTCTGAATGGAGATACAAGAAACAGTCTTTATCTAACATGGAGCTTGGTCTGGTGTGCCAGCTTCAAAAGAACAGCTGCTGCAAGTGTGTTTCCCAGGGGCTGATTAAACATCGGAAGGAAATTTCCAGTCAGAATTTACATTGTGAAGAAGTAACTTTAAAAATAAAACACAGCCTAAAGTTTAACAGAATGTTTCTATATCAGCTGCTCCTGGAAACTGTTGCTTAAATGCAGTAAATATTTCTTAATAATGCGCTGTGCTGTTGCATAAAAGAAGGAGAGTTATATTGAGCAGGCAGAAAGTCAAAAAGAAGTCGTCTCTTTTTTTAACCAGCTTCACTGATACACAGGGGGGAAACAAGCACCAAAAATTGCTAATGAGTGATTGAAATGTTACAAGTTTTTTTTGGAGGTAAGAAAAGGAGTGTTGTTCCATGCTTGCCTTAGGGGTAGGAGTAAGACAGGATGATGAAGGGAGGTAGAATCCTTAAAAAACATTCCACATCCCTCAGAGAAACCAAAAAAACCCAGAAGTGGCAATGGGGTTGGGTCTGCAGTGGAGGGCAAGGATGGAGAATCCTGCTGTAGCCACTAAGGCTTCCCTCCTTGCCATGACAGACTGGTAGGACAAATTCCCACACAAGTCACCAAATCTTGCATAGTTCTGTATTTCCTTCAATCCACCTTAATTTACTTTGTTTTACATCATTTAAATGTGTGCATCTTACATGTCGAGTGGCTAAAAGATGGTACAAGCCAAAGCAGCATGTAAATTACAGCAGTTCATTTTCTTTGTGTCAGGCGAGCCCAAGAAGTAAAGAGAAGACTAATTTAATTTAATGGGAAGTCTAATTTAATTTAATGGGGTTTAAGCTACACTGCTATCATACAGACACAGTCTAATCATGCCCAATGTTTCTCCAGTCAGTGCTGGTACAAGTGCTCCACGGGCACCTCCCGTCAGTATGACCAAGGCTGATAAGACTTAAAAGTAACAGAAAGGGACACTTTTCCTAAAAAAATATATTTTTAACCTTTACCTCAGAAATCTGTTCCAGTGTTTTCTATTAGAAAACCTGTGGCAATATTCAGTAGAAAGAGGAGCTAGAAACCAGCCTCCCTTTAACCTGAATGAGACTTTTATAATAGATTAATAGAGAAGTTTGCCTTTCTACCCCAAGGTCAAAGCAGGTCAACTAATCTATAAAGTGACTCCAGGAAAGCAGATCTTTGTGTCTCACACAAAGATTTGGGGAAAAAAAACCCAACCAAAACCAAATTAAAAACTCACAAAAATGACAAAGAAAGAGAAGACTTCTGTCAGGCTGTGCTTAAGGGCAGGGTATTTTCTGTGCTATAAGCACTTGGAGGGTTCAGTCATGGCAGAGAAGAGTCAGAGGTCCTGATGGCACAGCCTGGCAGGGTTTGTTCCTCCCTTCCCAGAAAGGAGGAGAGACTTTTCCAGGAGGGCAAACCGTGCCCAGTTGATGGAAAGCAGTCGATGCTGTGTTTCCATTTGATCTCTGCTTTCCACCTGCCACGTGCCCCGAGAGCACCAGGGCCTGATCCTGTCATGATGAGTCCTCGGGCAGGAATCCTCCTGCAGGCAGCTGCTGTGGGCCACCTGTGGGAGGTGGAAGTGCTGCAGAAGCTGCTCCTGGGGCAGGCAGCAAATTTTAATTGTCCTGAGTCCATCAGCAAAGTCCTTTCCGTGCTATGCAGGAAACAGACAAAAGTAAAGGGTTTTCAGGAAGCAAACAAAAGGAAAGGGTCTGCACAGCCCAGTTCACAGTTTCGCGTGTTCATCCTTATTGTGCAGGTGAGAAAATGCATGGGGTTTTATGTGCAGCTGGGAGAAGCTCTGTCTTATCACTTGGAAAGCCACACTGGGCCATTTCCCAATGATTCTCAAAATTTACACAGCAAATAAAGCCATTATGAAGATTTAAAGGGTCATAGTCAAGTATAAAGCACTCCTTCAGAAAAACTTTGGAAATTTTCCTATGTATTTGTTGAAAGAATTTTAGGACACATCTAAAGGCCCTCAAGTCTGTTCCTTTGGTTCTATGACAAAATAAAGTCTACATCTGCAGTTGAAGGGCACTAGGAATATTTACCACACAGAAGATGACCTTGCAACAGAGATGATGAGGTTCAAATCTTGCAAACCTTCCAAAGATTAATCAAGAGCTTTGCACTATATTTCTTCCAGCTTATTTTGGGTGTGAGTAAAAAGTAACTTCATTGGAGTCAGTGAATTACAGCAATTACCAGTATGGGAGAAGAATGGACTCTCTGGATAGACTCCAAGGTTTCATCACACCAATTCATGCCTGTTTTCTCACTATGACCCCCTTTTTTGTTATTTTGTCAAGTCAGGCTGAAAGAGATTAAATCCCAGCTCCAATAACTGTTCAATAGTTTAAGATCTGTAAAATATTTATGCACTCAGCAGCTTGCTTCTGCATAATAACTTTCAAAGATTGATAATGTTCCATCTCTGAGGCTTTTGACTGATGGCATTAACTTTTAACATGCACTGATTTACTGCCCCTGATGCTTTCCCTCTCTTTGGCTGCCTCCAGCCCAGCAGAGCCCATGCCATTGTTGCACTCCAAGGAGTGGTGCAAAGCAGGATGAGCCATGAGTCAGGAGGGATGTACATCCCAAGGGAGCCTCTTCTGCTGCTGGCACTGGGGTCACTAACCAGCTGGAATCCTGGGACTGGCCTAACCTGGGACACTGTGGATGTAGGGTGTGCCCCCAGGAGGATGGTGATCTACCTGCTACTGGAGATGGCCACCAGCTCCCTCAGGGCTGGGAAAGGAAGCACGAGATTTCCAGACAAGCCTCTGGCCCCCGCAGTTTCCCAGCCCACCCGGGTCTCCTTTCACATTTGGGAACAAGTCAGCATCACATACTGGTAAGAAACACGGCCAGGAAAAGACGGGAACCCCTATTTTAAGGGAAACAAAGCAACAATGGGCTCAGCAAGTCGTTTGTGGTCTGCTTGGCAGGACCCACATTGCTTTTCTTCCCTGGCTCTGCGCAGCGATAGAAGCAGGGCTGCAGCACTTAAGGCCTTGGCACCGTCATCTCAGTCAGGATTTGGAGCTATTCCAGGAGGCCCAAGAAACCTACACCTCGGGCCAAGAACTGGGAATACACAGGGCTGTTCTGGATGATTTAAGGTAGATAACAACAATTTGAAAATGCCTCTTGCCTGGCTGCTCCTTCAGCCTGTGAAAATGTTTATGGAGGGCTCCAAGGTTTCAGCTGTTGCAACAATGCGGTTACTTCTCTTTAGGAGGCTGTTTTTTTCCCAGGAAAATTTCCACCTGCAAAAAGCTCAAAGGAAAAAATCAGTAAATTCAAAGGAAAATCTGCAGTTTTTCAGTTAAGAAAGAGCATGAAAGCTCCTCCGTTTTTTCTCTTTTCTTCTGGGAAATACATTGTATTGGCTATTTCCTTATGTCGTGTTGGGGTAATAACAAGATCAATAAAGGACAGAAATGTTTTTGACCCAGGAACAAAGTGTATAAAACTCAGCTATGTCTTTGAACTCACACATTATCATCTATTGTTTGCCATGGTGACCTCACATCCATGACAGGATGTCTGGATGATGTTCAAGCAAGTTATTTAACCTCAGGTGGCTGCTAGCAAAACTGCTGTGCTTATGGTATTTTCCCATTCTGATGACACAGTCTTGGGTTGCTTATTCCCAGAAAATTATGAATCATCGTGGGTCACTTTACTCTCTGCAGATTCACTTCTAGAAGAGACTATTAGTTTTTTAACATTTGGGGTGTTAAGCAGCATCCTCCTTCTGCATTCCATGGGGAAGGAACCACGTTAACACATGTATTCCTCAAGAAGTAAGTAAATCCTGAACAAAATTTTCCCATAAAAATTTGATGCTGCTGGTCTAATTTCCAAATAACTATCAGCATTTGTAAGACCACAAGAAAATATTCAGGATTAAAAGAGTCATTGCTTTAGATGTGAAACAGAAGCTCTGAAAGCCGCTTGTAAATTAGAGTCACAGAGTCTTGAATCCCCTCCTCTCCTGCAGGTATGGGGAAAGGAATACAGGCGTGCCAGGGTATTCACTGTCTTATTCTGACACATTCTGCTGATGCTGATTCTGAAAAACTCAGATCTGCTAGCTGCAACATAAATATGTCAGTCTTAGATAAAACTTTTGAGAAAATACATTTTGGAGAAATGTGTTGGTATTCCCTGCATGAAATGAGGGACATACGAGGGCAGTTGAAAACCACACCACGCCCATGCAATGTTGATGTTTGAAGATGGAAACAGAGATGTAATGGAAGCAAGACATAGAGCAAAGAGGAGACACAGGATGTGGTGAGAACCAGTGCATAAAGGCTGCAATGCTGTCATGCTCACAGTGAGGGCCTTGATGTCTGGATCTTCCTGCTTACCCACAGCATTTACCATGGGCTCTTCTGCCTGCAGTCACACATTCCAGGTAAACCCTGGATTGTCAGACCTCTGCAAACATTACACTGGAGGCTTTAACCGTGAGACAAAATTGATCTTCAGATAGAAAATATGGCATTATACCAATGGAATTGTCTAGAAGGGGAAGGGCTAAGTTTGATGGATGGCAGCACTAACACTGCTGCTCTCAATGTACAGAAATCCACAAATCTGGTACTAGGAGGAGAAGATCTATGTTTCAGCCCAAATGGCTTTGGGGATCTCTGTTATCTGGGATGTTTTCAGTCACAGAGCGAGAGTGCCCTACAGAGACTGCCAGTCTCTTACTGCAAGCTCCATGTCCATCTTCTTCCTACGAAGCGCTCATGGTGAGCACGTCAGAAACTCTTTCTGACTGTTTTCAGTCCAACATTTTTATAGTTCTGGCCAATTTCTAAACTCTCAGTTATGGTAATTTATGCTGTAATTTTCTTGACATTCACTATAAATATGTGTGTACAAGAGAGAAATGGAAAAAGAACAGGGAATATTTCTTTTCTGGCAACACTGTTATGCCACTCCCCTTAAAAAGGGGAAAATACATGATGTTTATAAGCTCTGGCTGTTGGAAAAGTCCTATTTTATGTACCATGTTTAAAAAAAATCTGGATTTATATTATTTCAATACTAACATTCCTGCTAAATTCAAAGGTGGAGACTCACACCCTAAATAGGAAAATCTCTTGCAGGTTTTGTGGATAGATGAAAAGAAAAACAGTGTTCAGAATAACACTCTAATATGTATTGGAAAAATAATAGTCTTTAGAGAATTGCTTCAATAGTTTCAGGATTAGCATTTGGACAAGCTGCTGATGTTCAGAAAATCCCTCTTTAGAACAATGAGACTGTGTGTTGGTGGGGAGTGTGCTCCACTCCTACAGGGACAAGGCAAACATATGTTCATCCAGAGCAATGACTGTACCACTTCAGAGAGCTTTGCTTCAAGAGACTCTCATGGCTCTCTCTGAATTGGGCTTTTCAAATCCTACCAGACTCTTCTCTCAGCTTTAATTTCAGCCACAGCTTCTATAAGTATTTCATTAAATATTTGAAGACACAGCAAACTTCAGCAGACAGCTGTTTCCAGGAGATCTGCACAGCAGCAATGCTTCACTTCAGAAAGTCTCCTGGAAGGATGGCAGTGGAGGAGGGCATCACCATCTCTGTATGTGACCCTCACAGTGCAGAGACTATTACCTGAAGCCAAGACTATTACCTGAACCATGCTCGTGCACAGGGGCTGATGATCTCAAACACCAGCCAGGCACTTACTGCATCAACAGGGACAGGCAACTGCAACTAAAGAGCATAGCTCTGGTTTGAATAATCTGTGAGAGTAGGGAGAGGAGCTGAGTTCAGTTCTTACAACACAGACAAGACACTGGTGGTTGTGAAAGGCTGTGGAGCTCACTGATGCACTATCTTGCCATCCCAAAAAAGTGAGTTTACTTGATTCAAATTAGGCAATGTTTAAAAGAAGATGTTTGGGACTAGGAACAGGATGCAGGAGTTTAATCCAGCCTGCTTGCTGCCTAGAGAGAGCATGTACGAGTTAGTTCTTGGCTTCTGAGGGAGATGCCTAATCCAAGGCAAAAGAAAAGAGCAGAGGTGCCATTAGAGCTGGCTCAGAGCTCCATGTCACCATTCTGTGCCTAGGCATGGCCCAGAGGAGGGAGCCTTCTCCAGAGGCTCAGTACACACCTGTGCAGTGCTTGAGGACCACGTGGCCATGTTTCCCCTTGACACTTGGTTTTACCAGATTTTCGTGGTGGGAGAACCTTCCAGGAATGAGAAATCTGATTTCAGATGCTGTCATTGCCTGAAGGGGTTTTGACCCTCATCTCCTGTTCTGAAATGTTCCCAGTTCATAAACTTAGTGAGACAGGGAGCTTGAGGGAGGCTGTGGAATAGAAGAGCATTACAGTGGCCAAGCTCCTTTGTGGGTTCACCCCTCGCTCACAAGGGCTCATACCCTTGATTTGTTGAAAATATTTTTCTCTCAAACCTGTCAGAACATATCAGAATTATTCTTTTAACTGCATGGGTTTGAACATGGGAATCTGGCCTCGTGGCAGTGAGAGATTGTTCCCTGCAGGATACATTCTGGAACTAATGCAATTTTCTTGCATGTTTGAATGAGATGCTATTAATATGTATCGAATGTTCACTTAGCAATAATTGTATCTACTTCATTACTAATGACAGTAATGTTGTCATTTAGAAATTTTATTAAAAATCTGCAGCTGAGAGGGTAGTCCCAGTTTAAATACTGCATTCCTACTTAACAAATCTCAGATCAGAGACAGCTTCTTTAATGGTTCTTGAATGCAGTGGAGAAAGTTGGATACTCACAAATCATTTGAAACCATTTGAAAAGCCATGAAAGCTTCTTTAATGATTGATCCATTCAGGAATTAGAAGAGCTGAAGTAAAGGTGAAAATCTTTTTGTAATCCTCTGCACTGCCTTTAGTGCTCTACAGAGCTGCATCTGAGTTACAGGACCAAGGGCTCTTCCTGCCTCTCACTTTTCACTACAGAGCCTCTTGAAAGCATGCAGGGCTGAGGCCTGGATGCATTCTTTGTCTGCTGTGGTTTCCAAAGAGCAGAAAAGGTAAAAGAAAACTGGATGCCAATTCTCTGGATGGCAGATCATGAGTGCACCAAGGAGCAGACCTGCCTCATCCAGAGGTAGCTGGCCAAGCCCCCAGCTGCTGAGCTCTTCAGCTGTGGGTCCAACCCCAGAAATGCGAGACCAAAGCTTCAGTCTGCTAACCCTCAGACTTCTGCAGAGCTACAAGGCTGAGTGTGTCTTGCAGGTGTCACAAGAAGTAAAACAACTCAAACCCAGACAGAACCCTCTTTGGAAGTTAGGATACCATCTCTTATCTGGCTCTTTTTTGATAGTTTGCTGCTGGGATCATTGGCCAGAGCAGTGGGAAGGCGCTGCCCAGTGTCTGCACTGCCCTTCCCACCTGAGGTGACCAGTCCCACCTCACATTTTGTGACCCTCCACCCTTCAGATAGCATCTACACTCCTGCTGATAATAGCCTTCCTCTATCTGATAGAGCCTCACAAGGTGTCTGAAATTTTAACTAACATCTCACATGCCTATTAATCTCTTGACAAATCAAATAAATTAATGGTGAAATGAAATCTTGTGCCATAAGTGGATGGGCCTTGTAAGGCTTAACTCAGCAGAAATACATTGAGATGTCACTCAGGCAGGCACCGCCAGGATAATAGGGGACTTTTTAATAGGATTTTTCTCCCTCTTCAGAGTTTTCTCCAACACTGGAGTAAGCATTTTATTGGTCTTGCTGACTCACACCTTTAATTAGGAAAGAGCAATGTTTTCTGTTCTCTGAATAATATGCTTAAATAAAATGTTACAAGTACTCAAATGTATTAAAATATTTAAGAAAATATTCCATAATTTAATGTCATATATATTTCTTGGCAGCAGTGAACTCCAAGAGCCTGAAGCTGTAATTGAACAATAAATTTAAACCATGATTTCAGCCCATGTATTATAGATGTGTTTGGGATCTTTACCAAGCTCCTTGCTGATACCATGTCATCAGAATTCCTGTTTTTCAGACAAACTCTTTCTGTGCATTTTTTATAGTCAAGTCCTTATATTGCAGCAGCATTGACTACAAAGTCATATTTGACTGTAATTTTGAGGTCTTAACATGTGGAAATTGGATAGACCTATGACGGTCTTTCCTTCAAAGCTGAAAAATAGCCACTAAATTTATTTCTCTGATATGAGAGATTTTTGGGTAGGTTATTTTCTGGCTTTTTATAAATACCTTAATAGCTTATTCACATGCAGAACTGGCCATCTGCACACCTTGCTAGAACTTGATATTTAGAATATTTACCATTTCAAACCTTCAGAAGTATTTATCCACTGCTTATAGAGTCAGATTTAATAATTACAGACACTCTGTAAAGATTATTGAAAATACTATTCAGTAGTTATTCAGCAAGCTAAAAGAAGGCTCCTTTTCCTCTATTGTGTGAGAACACCCAAATTCTGTGTGTGTGCTGGTTCTATAGCCAAGTTAATCCAAAGTGCCTCCATTCAGTTTATGCAAAGTACCCCTAGCTCAGGGAAATGCATTTGAGAAATTGCAAGCAGGTATGCTTAGGTCTGAATTCAAGCACTCACGTCTGTGGTGGCAGAGCAATATGGCAAGGGAACAAATTCAGAGTTGGCTTCTGCTTTATTTCTTTGGCTAGTGTTTCTCCTTGAGGCTTCACAGGGCCTCAAGGGAAACTGCTCTGCAAAAGTCATCTGTGCCCATGCCCTCCATGGCATGTGAAAACTGACCAAAAAAAGGTGCCAAGCAATGGAGCTTGCCATGTCCACATTAGAGGAAAAAAATAGCTCCTGCTGTTCCTTACTGAGGGATTTGGGAGCGCTCTGCTCCAAAACCAGTCCCTTGAGGTTGACCATCTGTTGTTTCTGAGCCTGCTCCAAACCCCCTGTTTCTGATCAGGACTGTCGAGAAACTTGTGTAAAGACAGACCTTGCAGCCTGGGCACCCTCGAGGCTCCTGTGCCCGAGGCTGCCTGGTGCCCAGACAGAGAGTGGGACAGGCTGCCCTGCCTCAGGGTCAGGAGCCAGTGGCAGCACAGGGAGCTCCAGTGGCTGTCCCACACGTACCTGTGTGTGAGGCTGTCATTCACAGGAGCACTTCATGAAGATGATGCACCCATTCACCCTGGAGCAGAGTGTAAAATGTCACTCTCTCTTGCTTTGCCCATACAATATTGTTCCATAATTTAAAGATGTTTTGGAGACTCCTTATTACTCCAATCAATGAGAGATAGCACTTTTGTTATGCTGGCATGACTGAGCAAATTCCATAGTTGGGAGCTAGGACTGGTTCTGCATGAAGATCTTTTGTTCCCAAGAGCATGACCTCATTTTTGGTACTGTAGGATTTCATCCCTTCCCTTTATTCCAGCCTCGAGGGCCATATAATTCTTCTTTTGTATGGTATTCTGCTGTTCCTCTGTATTCATGAGGTTCCTTAACATTAGGTCACCAGCTAATTCATCTGCACAGTTCTAATGGCTTTGACAAGGTCATTATCAAAATATTAAGACTTTGGAGTCTCTCCTAGTAACCTCCCTCCAGCCCCATATTTCTTGCAGGATTACTCATTGTCTCCTTTTCCTCCACACTCCTATCTCTAAGCCAGCTTCTTACTCACCTTTCACTTTCCCTACTGACCCCAGGTTTTCCAGTTTGAAGAAAGGATTTCCATGTGACCTATAGTAAAATATCCTACCAAAGCCCAGAGACTTTGTATGGAATATTTTCTTTATTAGATAAAAGTAATGTTTTATCTAAGGCAGTCTGGCAGAAGCTACCTTAAAATCACTCCTGTTGCGTTTTATCACTTTTCTTTAATTACCATTTTCTTCAGAATCTGTTTTAAACCATGAACACTGCTGAGACAGACTAATGAGTCTAGAATTAATCTGAGTACTTTGTTTTCCTTCTGAAGCACCGTCTTGCCATTTTTTGTGCCAGTATTTTTCAGAAGGCAGGGATGAGATCATACCGTTTCTCTGAACCAAGTGTATTCAACTCCTTGAGTTTTGTTTCCACCGTGATTTCCAGCTCTTTTTACCATCGTCTGTCTTTTCGTCTCATGATTAAACTCTCGTCACCCCTGTGGGAAACTGAGGCAAAGTCTGGATCCATAGTGCCTCACTTCTGTTTCCTTATGTTTTACACTACTGAAGAGCTCTTGCTCTTTTGCTTCAAATTTTGCAAGATCAATTTCAGTTTTCCTTTGGCAGTACTAAGAATACCTCTGCTCCTCTCTTTTTTTCATATTGGTCCTCTTTCCAATTTTTGTACAGATTTATTCTCTTTCTTACGTCTCTCTGTCTAGCTAGTCTGGAGTAGAAATCTGTCTTTGTGCATTTTATCCTGTTGCATTTAATTTTATCTTCTTGCATTTAATCCTGTATCAGATTTCTGATCCAACTTTTGACACGTTTGTCCTGAATGTATTTTCTTCACCTGCATGTTCAGGACTCAGCCTTAAACCCTGGCTCACTGGACTTCTGGAGGACGTGGGAGGCAGCTGTAGCAGACAGTGGTGTGTGTTTCAGCTCTGCTGAGTACCCAAATTTCTCTGCTGAGGTTTCAAGCTGCAGATGGAGGACTGTGGGATGGCTGGAGAAGGAGGCAATTGCTGCAGGAAACAGCCCATACTGTGATCCTGTCTTGTTCCCAGGTGCACACACACTATCCCAGTCAGTCCTCTGAAATTAAGGTTCTAGCCAAAGGCTTTGTCAGCCATCAGTGCTGTGTTTGCACCTGACAGAAAGGAGAACTGGCAATAAGGTTCCCCTTGCTATGGGATGGGCATGAGACACAAAGTATTCATGAAACAGGTTTTTAACCTGCACTGTCTGTGAGGACTATTGCAGATGATCATCTCAAGCTTCCCAACAGGGAAAACAGCAGGAGTTCATGCTGAACTAGCACTCCAGGGGCTGGAGGCCAAAGCTCATAAGTGGCCAAGTTGCAACCCATGTAGCACAGGATGAGGAGGAAAATAATGGACTGGTTCCACCCGTAATGATGTAAAAATAATCTGAGATTTCTGACTGCTACTCTGAATGTCCCAGGACCCGTGGCAGGGGCAGAACACTGGAGGGATTACAAATACATTCTCAAGTAATCATTGCTCCTGTTTTGGAGTTTTTGGATCATTGCTCTCAAGTAATCATTGCTCCTTTTTTGGAGTGTTTACCACCTCCACAGGGAGTGGAGGTGGTAAAGAAGCAGTTTTTAGTATTAAATAACTGCCCTGCAGAAGGGAGTCCTGGGGAACATGGAAGAAACATTTCCCTCAGTAAAACAGCATGAAGTATCCCAGTAGAGTGGTGAATCCTCTCCTTTCCTGGGTTTCTGTTCCAGCTTTTTGAGCCATTTATGCCACAGCTGAGTGCTGGGATGACTACAGCTCAGGAGTGCTGGCGTGCCTGGGTGGCAAACAGAGGAGGCAGGAGGCGGCTGAGCTGCTGCAGTGGCAGGGGCTGGGACCCCACCTTCCCTCAGGGCAGCCCTGGCCACCTCAGAAATAAAAATAGTTTCCCATTGAAGGAGTGACAAGTGAGCACTCAGGAGCCCCTGAAGAGCAGCTGGCCGTGTCAGTGGGTGCAAGCACAGCTCTGTGTGTGCTCTCAGGTGCCGTGCTGCACAGGGAGGCTGACCCCAGAGCCCTGGTCCTGTGCTGCTGGGGCTGCACACCCACAGAAGGGCTGCCCCTGGGTGAGCTCAGGGAAAATGCATCTGCTGGAAGCAGGGCAGGCTATGCCCAGGCCCTGAGCATGAGGCTTAGAGACTCTCAGGCAAGTGAGACTTCAGAAAGATAAGGGTTTTTTTTTTCCCGTGCAGTGGTTACTGCGCTGTGTAAACAGGGAGAAACATCTGTTCTGTAGAGAAACACACTTTGTTTCAACATCAGGTTCTTTGGAAACGTTTGTGTAATCAACAAAACTACAAGCATTTAAATCTGTAACCCAGTGTACACTACAGAGACTTCATGGAAATCAGGAAGAGCTGAAGCCCCACCTGATAGGAGCTGTCACTGCAGCCAGCAGGGCCATCCTGCCTGTACCAGGTGAGTGTCTGACCCCAAAGCCTTTAAAACATGTGACAGTGTCTGTATCTGGGAGTTGTGCAGCACTGGGAACTTTCTTATGATTTTTTTTTCTTCAGAAACAGTATTGCAAAAAGGAATTTAAAAGTACAGCATTATATATTTAAGCTCAGGGAAAATGCATCTGCTGGAAGCAGGGCAGGCTATGCCCAGGCCCTGAGCATGAGGCTTAGAGACTCTCAGGCAAGTGAGACTTCAGAAAGATAAGGGTTTTTTTTTTCCCGTGCAGTGGTTACTGCGCTGTGTAAACAGGGAGAAACATCTGTTCTGTAGAGAAACACACTTTGTTTCAACATCAGGTTCTTTGGAAACGTTTGTGTAATCAACAAAACTACAAGCATTTAAATCTGTAACCCAGTGTACACTACAGAGACTTCATGGAAATCATGAAGAGCTGAAGCCCCACCTGACAGGAGCTGTCACTGCAGCCAGCAGGGCCATCCTGCCTGTACCAGGTGAGTGTCTGACCCCAAAGCCTTTAAAACATGTGACAGTGTCTGTATCTGGGAGTCGTGCAGCACTGGGAACTTCTTTCTTATGATTTTTTTTTCTTCAGAAACAGTATTGCAAAAAGGAATTTAAAAGTACAGCATTATATATTTAAGCAGGAAAATCTAACACCGAGCCCGTAAAATATTTCTGCATCTTCTGTGGTCTTTTATAGGGCAATTTCCAGACCACTGCTGTTCTGATGGAAAGTTTTTTTAAAAAGAAATCCATCTGTGGTTTTATTTCAGCAAATGAAACTTCATGTGTATCACTGGTGTTTTGATCACCAGATAATTTTTGTGACACAGTGGAAAGTCTGAGACTTAAAAAAAAATAAAAAACATTACAAAGATGAACAGATGATAAAATTATTGAAAAAAACACCAACTTTACATAAGAAATAAAATATAAACCCCACAGCAGTATATTATATAAAATAGCAGAACAAAATTCTATTATATTTTCCCTGGGAGGGAAAAATGAAAAAAATCTAGTTGTATAAAACTGTTTTGCTGTTTATTAGGTTATTATTTCTCTGTCTAGAGCAATACCAGACCATGTTTGATAACTAACACAGACAGAGAACTGTGAGGATGAGAGGGTTTAAATTTCCGAAATAAAAATTAAACAAAATTCCTTATTCAGTTATCCAGTTATTCAGAACAATTGAACTAGAACACCATAGTACAGAATATTACATTCTATCACAATTTATCTATCTTTTAGGCAAATTTATTGTTCTGCTTATAAAAAATACCCCAACAGTCCTCTACTTGTCATATTTGATCATACACTGTATTCTTTAGTCTGCGTGCGTCGCTGTGAGTGCCTGTAATTTGCCATCATCCCTGAAGATGTTCTTGAAAATGAGATGTTTCATCTCAGTGGTCATACCCTGCTGACATTTTTAAAATAAATAAATTATCATTCTGTAGTACTGTTCTTGAGGTTTAAGAGGAATTTATGTTCTGTGCTTCTGTGAGAATTGTGAAATCTTAATGTTCCACTAAGTGACAAAACTATTACTAACATATCTCTAGGTAATGTTGTTTGGCGTTGATACTCAGTGGAATATACTTTTCGTTAAAGTATGAAACCAGTCCAAATATGCTCTACTCTCAGACATAGTATTAGCTGTGTTGTTTCTTGGAATGACTGCAATGTGGAAATTAATCTAGTCTTACCCAAATGACTTCTGTGTCTCTGAACAAACTCTGTACTCTTTCATGGGTGGCAAGATGAATGGAGACGGGAGAAAAAAAACCTTGGGAGGCAAAGCCAATAAAAATGTCAATTAAAGCCAGAGGTTTCGAAGTGATGAGGTGGCTCCCAGTGATGTGCAGTGCAGCTCCTCAGCTCTCCGTGCACATCCCATCTGACCTCGAGTTGGTGAATCCTCACCTCAGCTTCACCTCAGGAGTGAGCTCTGAGAGTGCAAATGTGAAGCTGAAGCTGGCCCTGGGACATGGCAGGGTGGTTCCCCCTGTGAGAAGAGCAGGCACCCTGTTTGCCAGAGCATGAACACACGAGCTGAGGCTGGGTCCCTGCAGCTCCCTCTGCCAGATGACCAAGCAGAAAGACTGAACAGGTGCTTGGAGCTATCCAGGTATCTTCCAGAAAATTAAAATCCCTCCTCCATGCATCCACAAAAAGAAATGTAAACAGCCGCATATTAAAAAAATACAAGAAATATGAAATGATTGTAAATATGAAATGTTTGCAACAAAAAGTAGTTGTAGAAATAATAATAATTTTTAAAAATTGAAAAAAAAGTTTTTTCCCAGTGTTTTGCCAATAGTCAGTCTTCAAGGGATGCAGTGAATTTATGAGGAAATACACAGGATTTTTTATTATCATGTGGATAGAGAAAGGATAAATTACATAGGCTTCTAAAGTTTAGAAAAGTTTTTTCCCAGCTGATCAGCAAAAAACTGGCATGTCTGAATTCAGCCTAGTGAAAAATAAAAAATGACAGTAAATTGTTAATTTTCACTTGGGAAAAATTTAACAGTGGTGTTAAATCAAAATACTATTCTAGAAAAACAGGTAATTAAAAAGTGTAATAATGACATGATTGGAGATAAGTCAAAAAAGTAAAGGCAGGCAGGGTGCAAATGGGATTGCAAGGAGCTTGAAATATCTTAAGCCAGTTCATGGGCAGCCCTACAGAGGAAGAAAGTAATTTCCAATAAAGAGAAGGCTGAGCAGTGTTAGCAATGGACTTATTGCTGGCCTCTCAACACACCATAACCAGTCAGAAAATAAAACCAGGAGTGAGGGAGAAGCTGGTGAAATTCTTGGAGGAAGAGTAAATTTACATGGAAATGTGGTTTTGAAAGTCCTGAAACTATTTGTGAGTTCAGCTCGAGGCACTCAAATAGTTTCACTTCATTTCTTTTTTCTTTTTTTTTTTTTTTTTTGGCAAGAAGGTAGGGAGAAGGAATCAAGGAAGGAGCCAGAAGGGGAAGTGTCATAAGTGTCATTTCATCCTTCATCTTCTACTCACCTTGTCCTTTGTCTGGGCCATGGAAGACCCAGCTGTAAATCCTTTTCCCTTCTGAAAGGACCAGACCTTGCAGAAATGTCCAGGGAAGGGACCATAAAGTACACAAGGGGACTGAGGCCTCAGAGAGGTGTGTGACCAGAGGGGCAGTGGTCCCTCCTCACCCTGGCTCTGTAGTGCCCCTGTGTCCTCTGTGCCATTCTCTGGAGCCAGCTGGGATGCCGTGTGCGGCTGGGCACCTTTCTAGGCAGCGGGAGCTCAAGCCTGGTGGGGGTCAGGTCTGCCCAGCCAGTGCCTTGGCACTGCCCAACTCTGGTGTTCCTGGCAGCTTGATAAAATATTGCCTTGAGCAGTGTGGGATTAAGGGAGGGAGGAGGAAGAGGGTCTATTTCTTCAGGGAAGGAAAAATAAGGAGTTTTGTGTCTGAGAGTTAATTTGCCTTCCACCCTCTCAAAGGTGCAGTTTCACATATGGACTCCTTTTCATCTTTGGGAAGAAGATCACTATCCTCAGATGTCAATCAATACCTTTCCAAAACTAACCTAAAAGAAAAATTAAATATTTGACAAAATTGTTCCTTTTTCCTTGTTTGTCTGCCACTGTTCTGTGTGAACCCTTTCAGCTTTTCTTTTTCAATCTCACAGCCTACAGCATTCAGTAATAGCTCATTCATTATTCAAGTAAATGTTTCTGTAACTGGGTTAATAATAGTCCTCATAGCTAAGTACAGTAGTCTAGCTGGTAGAGTTTAAGTTCCCACAGAGCTTTTGTTTCCCTCAGTTTGCAGTAATATTCCCAATAAAGTCATTCATGGAAATGACTGTGTCACAGCAGCTTATGCATAACACCCAGTGAATTATTATAACAAGATTTGTTAAAACTCTGGAGGAGATTTGTAGTAAGATAGTTATCTGAAAACAATCTTTAAAAAAAATGTTGAAAGTTTCAAGGTATGCTGCTTTCACTGCTGCAGTCAATTCCAAGAGCTGTTGAGGTTACTGTAATATCTGAGGGCAGTTTGTGATTAAAAGCTTAGACAATTTTCCCTCACATAAAGCAGAAACTGAGGCACCAACACAGGCAGAACTGCTCAATATAGAGCCCACATTTAAAAATGGGGCTAAGGATAATTTTTGAATCAAACACTTCAGTGTGTAGAAAATTGAGATAATAATTAATAAAGCACAAGAATCTTTATAATTTGGTAAGAACATACTAGCATGACATACATAGAAGTAAATGATGCTTCTCCTAAACTCACAGAATTCTCTGAGTTAAAAAAAAAATAGTACATTAAAGCAAGATGATGGATATAATTTATTTAGAGTGTTGAAAAGCTTCCGATAGGATTCTGCCTGTGAGAATATGAAAAGTCTGGTAACAAGAAGGTGAGGCAAAATCTTGTCCTGGATTAACAACTGCTGAAGAGACAAGCTGGCAGTGGAAATAAGTGTCTGAAGCCTGAGGCTGAAAAATATTCAGAGTGAAGCGCCCTAAGGATGTCTATAAGGACTATTTTTTATCTATCCATGTGCAGGTGACTACATTGTACATACATGACACTGATTTCCTTCATTTCTGTGAGGATTTGTTTACAACAGACAGCAGACAAATATGGACTTTGAGATAAGAAATGTACCCATTAGTTTTTTATAGATTTTTTATGTCTTAAGACAGATGTCTTAAGACTATGATCATAGTTTCAGTGGATTTTCTAAGTACTGTATTTCCTAATAACACTAAGAATTTGATGAACAATGAAATGTCAAAATATGCAGCTGATAAAAGCTTGATCAGAAAGGTAAAGCTGCAAAGGATTGTTTGAAACACCAGGCAACTCTAATACCACCAGTGGTTGTCCTAACATGATGGCAGATGAACTTGAACTAAAAGGTAATGCATTTGAAAGAAATAATTTAAACTACTCTGACACACTGATGGCTTCTGAATTAACTGTAATCTCTGGAGAGAAGACCTGAGCATTATTGTGAACAGCTCAGTGAAGATACTAAGCAGCAAAAGCCAAAAAAAAAAAAAAATCAAAACCAAAAAGCCTGAGATGCTGCAGGGAGGGGATGCATTAAGAAGAGAATAAGAATGTAGCTACCCTGATGTGCAGACGTGGCTGCAGGTGTAGCCACTTGTGCACTCACAGGGGTGGCTCATCAGCCTCATTACTGTGTGCAGCTTCAGATGCCACACGTACAATGTGAACCTGCTAAAAGAACTGTGAATAATTCATGCTTCCCAAGTGAGAAGAAGGGCTGAGCATGATGAAGTTGGTCACTTGTGTCTAGGAGCCAGCCAGTCCTTCTGGCAGTGTACCAAAAGCTGGGAGAGTGGGAAGGTTTGGGTTGCCATAAGGGGTGTCTGAGCACACAGACTCCTCATCAGCATTGGCTCTGCTGCTCCTTTCCAGGATATTTCCAAGTACTTCTGCTGAAATTTGCATCTCTGTCATTTTCCAACAAGGATCATAGCCCATCTTGTCTCTCATATTGTTAATTATTGTCATGCTTGTGGCCTGGGTGCACAAACCCACATGGAAAACTGAAACAGTGCTAGCCAGGACTCATGAAGGAACCACGAAAGGAAGGGCTGGGGGAAGAAACTGCAGGAGAGCAGTGACAGTGAACAAGAAGGAATGGAGAGCAGGCAGGAGATGGCAGAATCCCATGGAACCCCCCCCATCCAGACTGGATCAACCCCTCAGACAGCCTCTCTTCAGCAAAGCTTCTCTCTGTCTCCAGGTCTGCAGCACACCAACATCCCTGACACATTGCTTTACACCTAGTTCCCATTTAAGACAAAGAGAGGAAGCTCCTCACTCTGGTTCAGCTGCAGCTTCTCTGGCTGTGTCACAAGATAACCCCTGCAAAATGCAAACTGAAGCATGGTTATCTTTGCTACCAGAAGGGCTAAACACTTCATTAGGTTTTTAAATGAAAGCTTAGTTTCTGGAGAATGCAGTCAAATCTGCAGGAAGGACCTAATTCCTCCCACATTTTACGAGCATAGGGGATCAACATCTTTGCCAGTCAGATGTTCTTGTTCTGCCTGTCCCTGAAAACAAGGAAAAGGGGAAGATTGCATTTACAAGATGACACTTTTGAAGCTGACAAAGAGAACCATGAATAAGTAAGGTAAACCTGTAGAATTCACTGAAGAAAGTTTTGAATGTATTCTGCAGGATTAGAAAAGCACCAGCCTTTTATAAAGTAATGCTTGCACTGCACTAGTTACAGTGGCTGCAAATGATTTTAAAAGCCAAAATGTTCTCCCTGGCCTGGCATAGTGGATTGAAGCCAGAGGGGCAGTAGCAGGTATTCTCTGCTCTATGACCCTCCTCATTTGTCATGAACCTCATCCCAGAGTTGTTTGCTGTGTCCTTTCTCATTGGCAGTAATACTGTGTGAAAATCAAAGTTTTCATTGAAAGAAGGAAGTGATTTTTTTTCATGCTGTATAAACAAGATTGAAACTCTGACTCCCAAAGTTTCAAAAATACAAAAAGAAAAAAACCCAACAAAATTTGCACTTTTTTTTGATAGGTCATGATATGTGAGTGGTGTCAGCAATACTGAGAATGGCTTCTGGAGCTGATGAGACCTGCATGGAGTGTTCCAGTAGGCACGAGGAGGCAGGAGTAGCCACTGGCACCAAGGAGAGACTGAGGAAACAGGGAAGGGCTAGGAAAGAGAAAGCAGCTTTACATTTCCCTCTTCTAAGGTACTCTGAAAAAGGCAGTGAAAAGCCTCTGAAAGAAGCTCAAATAACTCTGGAAACCACGAGGGAAGCTGGATTTCAAAGGACTGCTGGGAATGAAGATCAATAGCACCAAGGAAGACAGCTCAGTCCCATAGTAGATAAGACAAAGTCTTCATCACACCGGATTATTTCACGTTTTGCCTGTGTGTTTGCTTGGAGGGCATGGAATCCTGATTTAGTGGGACAGCTAAAATATCTGAACAGCAAGAAGAAAGCAGTCATTGGCCAAGAAATCACAATAAAAAATTATTTTGTTAAGGTTATGAGCTTTTCTCTTCCAGAATTGCCACACAGGAACTAGCAATATGTGTTTTCTCATTACTGATGAAAGTGATGAGAATGGTGGAGACAGTGCACTAGATTAGGGAGACCCATATTCCCATGGATCATCAACAAGGATATCTGAAACCTCTGAAAACTGAAGCATCATAACTCAGCAGATGGATGTGTCCTTTCCTATTAAAGCAAGTGAGACCAAAGGGTGAAACACTTGCCTTCTCCTTTATGTTCTTCAGGAAAAAAAAAAACTAATGAGGAATTGACACAGGACCCCACTTTGAAGCATAACTCAAATAAAACCTTGTAATTGAAGCTGAGTTAATGGGAAATGTCATGCTGGCTTTCATAATACAAACCATGCACCTGTCTCTATAGTGCCATACCCCTTCAGAAGATCCAGTGGTGGAGCCTGATAATGAGCCAGCATCACACAGCCACACTGCTGCTGGATGTACTGCACAAGGTGTCAGCATCCTGCCAGCTTATTCCCTGAATAGGCATGGCTGATGTTTCCAGGAGCTGTAAGACATCTAGGAGAGTCGCCAGCAGGGAGCAAAACCAATGCTGCCAGTAGTAGGATGGGATAGTGCCAAATTAGTACAGAAGTTCCTGTATGTGCCAAATGGCTTTCTAATTACGTTGTGATCAGCAAGACAAAACTGTGTCTCTTTAAAAACATATGTCTGTATTCACAGTGGGTCTTCAATGCAGAGGGGGAATTTAGATGCAAAATGGCAGATAGGAAAGGCTTATTTGTTTTCAGATGTTTGTGTGCTTCCAGGACCCCAGTCCATAGGACTGATGCCTTCACTCCAAAAAAATCAAAGAAGAGGACAAAGAAGAGGTGGGATCTGGCAGATTAGGAAATGATGGGGCCATTTAATGTGTGGGCACACATGGAAACAGGTGAGTCTGGCAGACATCTTCCCACTAAACATCAAACAAAACACATTAGGGTTCTGTTTGGCTGCTTGTGGTTGAGCAGCACATGTTCCAAACATAGCACTGGACCACTGGGCCAAGTTCCTTTGGTGGTTTTGATTTCAGTGTAATTTCCATATGAATGTAGGACATATTTCTAAGAGTTGGGTTGCAGAAGCCTGAACTTGATAAGCTGGTCCAAATTACAAGGATGCATCTGATACTCATTAAAAAGAGGATGCAATGGCTTTTGGAATAGACAGTGGATAGGAGTACATCATGGGGGATTTTGCAAAGAATGAAAAGTGAATCATGCTGCTATAGAAATAATTATTTAAATACGTGGTAAGTAAAATTTCATCTGGATCCTTTGTACTCATTCAGACCTTCTTTGAGCTCCTCTAATGGGTAATGAGGCCAGCACACAGCAGAGTGATGAGCAGGTTTACGTGTAAATGGGCTTAAGCCTCTGTCTCTTCCCCAGGCCATTACCCTTGGGAGCCAAGTACATTTTGTATCCAGCAAAAAAATTAAAAGAGGAGAACATGTGAATACATTGACTGCTCTGTGGATTTGATGGGTGGTTATATTGCTTTTAATGCACAGTGAGCTGTGGTGTAGATCTGTGCTACAGTAGCTACACTAGCTCCCTTTCAGACTCCCAGTTACAGCAGAACATTTTTCTCCACTTTCAGTGCCTTTCTTGTGTAGGCTTTATGTGTAGCTGCTCCTGCTCCACACACCTCCATGGGTTTTGGGGAGTATTCAACAGCTGGGTTACAGCACATTGGCACCCCCTGAGATGATCATGCAGGTTCTCTCTGTGAATATGAGTATTTTGAGAATCAGCAGTGCCTAACCAGGCTGGAGCTTCAGTCTTTTCCCACCTCTCCACACATCCTTGGTTGAAGTGGCCTGATCCCTGTTAGCACGTGAAATAACTACATGGTTGGGATAAAACAGTAACAGTACAGGCAGAAATAAAACAAAAAATGTATTCAGTATGGCATTTTCTATTTCTGGGAACAGAGTTTGTGCAGGACTGCTTGGACACAGCTGTCATTTACCATACCCAAAAGAACATTTCTGCAGTTACCAGTGTGCATCTATGCAGATCCAGCACCTTGCAGCAGGTCCATGCATACAAAATAGCAGAGGTTTTGTTTTATTTTATTTTATTTTATTTTATTTTATTTTATTTTATTTTATTTTATTTTATTTTATTTTATTTTATTTTATTTTATTTTATTTTATTTTCCTTTTGTGGGTTCTGGCAGATTTTTTTCACTATCAGTTAGCATGAACTTACCTGCAGTACAAATTTCTGGGTCCTGCATAACTAGAGAAGGCAAATTCAGCAGGCCACCACTCCCCAGACCCTATGTGTAGTGCTCTGACAGCCTGTTTTCTTTGAGATTTCAGGCATTCCAATACTGTGGGCCATTAATTGTAGAAATCTCCTGGTTTCTTTTTGAGGAATAAAAACAATTTACTTCAACAGGAGGTAGTCCCTTATGAGACACATCCAGCTGGCCACAGCGGGGATCAACCTCGTCGCCTTTATGAGCAGGATATGTTCACATGCCAAAGTCAGCAGAAACAAAATAGATGACACATCCACACTCTGAAGGTTTGTATCCCCAACAAACCCAAGCAGAAATTAGACAGGATGAGGAGCCAGCTCCAAATCAAGCGTTTAATTCAAACATTTACATGGCTGAGAGCAAACTCTTGGATTACGGATTAAATCCCTAAAACATTTAGGAAGGCGGGAGCTGCCTGTGAGTTGTCTCTTAGATACGTCTGGGGACGTTTTGTGACATCTGTTGTACAAGCTTGGGTTTGTAAAACCCACATGAAAAACAGTGGGTTTAGACCAAACTGCTGATGTCTGAAATTTTCACTCTGCTTGATACGAGACCTTGCCAAATCTCCAGCAGTATCTGTGTCTGAGACTCTTTTACCTCTCATCCCACACACCTTGAGCTGATTTTTACTTGGACAAATTCTTGCTCTTTATACTTTGGGAGCCATATATCAAGGAGAAATCTGCTCAGCAGGAGGGGACAGGGATTCTGTCTGTTGTCTGATCCTTAATGCAGTTTTCATCTTGAGGTGATTTAAGTCTTTCCATTCAAAAAATCTGACATCAGCCATGCACTCTCAGCCAAGTGAGGTTACTCAGGATTTATTGCATTCTGTTGTGTGACCACTGGATCTGGAGAACTGTTGTGATGATGATGTTTGCTGTTGTGATTTGGGGACACTTTTTTCTCACCTTTTTCTTAGAATTTGGTGTCCCTGCATCCCTGCACAGAAAGCAGTAGAGCAAAGAAGTTCAACAGCGCTTTTCACCAAGCCCTGCTGGTGAAACCACCACAGGATCCCAAACCACTTTCTGTGTATTCTCTTGGGTATTTTTGGGCAGAAATGTGCTCCTCACAGGTCATTTCAGAATTTCTGCTGGAATTTCTTGCAGCCTTGAGGAATGAAACCTGAAGTGCTGACCAAAGCGAGCCCCACAAGGCTCACGCCAGCCTGTGTGCCTGAGTGCTGGGCATGTCCCACCTTTCCTCTGGCCCCACACAGCTCTAGAGTGGCAGCTCTGGGAGTACTGCACAGTGCTGGGAGACAGCTCCTTTCAGTGGCACCTGGAGAACCCAAAGGCAACTCCAGATCTCTGCTGGGGGCACTTTCTCCTGTTTGGAACTAGCAGGAATAGACCTCCTCTCTTACCACACTGCTGCATTTGAGGAGAAGCCAGTGTCAGCTGCTGTCCATTGCTGAGAGACAGAAACAGCCAGAAGAGGCCCTAAAATGGACATCTGTGCAGATCTGGCATTTCAGCTCTGAATTCAGGAGGGAACAATTGAGAACTTCTGCATGCTCAGTGGATGCAGCATGAGAAGGTGTCCTAGCACAGGGAACTTTGTGCATCCACATCATTTCCAAACTGGCTAAAAGGGGTTGATATCTTTCACAACAGTTATCCACCTTTGGGAAATCTTGTGTGATATAAAATTCCAGAGGGAAGAAGATATTACACTGCTGTTGTTGGGGGACTGTTATTGTTGGGTAAGGCTGTTTGTGCCACTCATGAAAGAAATGTCCATGCTGTGCTACAGACTGCTCCCTTGCCACACAAAGTCTCTGAAAACAAGGGAACTTGAGGCTAGGAGTGGGGACTTCTACAAAAACCAGTTTTGTTTCTTGAAAATAAAGACTGATGATTAAATGGACTATTTGTTTTCCATGGGTTGAGTGCCTCTCTTTTCTGTGCTTACTGTTTTTTAGCTTTCCCTGCTCACAGCATCCCAAGTGTATGTTAGCACTCTTTCCTTTGGATGAGCTAACAAAACATCTTCTCTGAACTCCCCTCAATCTGTGTAGCTGCATTCCTCCTCGACTTGGTAGAGCTCCAAGACACCATTCCACAGATAACTTGCCATGCAACCTGTGGCTGTGTGTAAATAAATGTGTATATATAGTGCATGTGGTGTCCTCTGTACAGGCAGAACTGTACATATTAGAGCAGTTTAGAACCAACAAGAACTTGGTAAATAGATGGGGTTTGCACTTCATTTTCTTTCTCCTCTCTCTATCAGAAAGAGACTAAATAGAGATTTGTCCTTTAAGCAAGGTTCATCCCTGTTGGATCAATTCTGTACTCTGGGGGTTCTGCCTGAACTGCAAGTGAAAGCTCAGACCTGAGGTCGCTAGGTTTGTGTAAATCAGGGAGCCTTGCAGGAGCCTGCCAGCACCCAGCAGTGGGGGAGGAGGGGGCAGTGCCTGCCTGTGGGCATGAGAGCAGGCAGCATTCTCCCTGGGGCAGGATGAGGCTGGCTGGTGCCCACAGGGAGGTACAGCTCTGCAATACCTTCCCTGTTCCTCGGGGTTTAGAAGCACTGACAGATCTTTTCCTTTCACTTATAAAATCTCAGTCAATAGAGAAGAGTGAATTCTAAATGGGTCCATTCCACATTAACTGTTTTTAAAGGACTTTAACTATTTGTTTGAAGCCTGTTGCTGCTTTCTGTCATGATCGTTCCCCTTTCCCAATCCTTTGAAAGTTTCCCTGCCTCCACAGCAGATCAGACCAGCCAGCTCCAGAGTCTGCTCCATGGTCACCCAGAGGTGTGCAGGGCCAGGGCTGAGCTCAGAGCTCCATCTCAGCCGAGCTGCACGGAGCTGGCTCAGGCCCAGGATGCAGCTTATCTGCCAACAGAGAAGCCACCCATGGATAATGGAAAGTGACTGCAGCAATGGAACGTGTTACAAAACTCCTCCTGACTTCAAGGGAGCCGACCGGCAGAAATCACTGTGTACTTACACTAGGGAAGTAATCTGGGACAGTAAATTAATCTCAACAGTCCTAGCTTCAGGGGTTCTTGAAGCTATTTTGTGCAGTTTTCATTTGCATGGATTTTTTCGCTATTAAATCTGTAAGAACGAAGCCAAACTTCTCTCAAACTGCTAAGCTCTGCTTTGTTTTGGGATTTCCAAAAAAACAGATGAAGCCAGAGTTTAGTCTGACTCCCACCTGGAAGCAGAAACTGGTCCATGTCTGCTGAAAGCCTTGTGACTCTCTGCAAATTCAAATCCAACTTGGCCTGTGATCTATATCTGTCTCCACCTGGCTTCAAGTCTCATTACAGAAGATCCACCCAGCTGTAGCTCAAGGATACAAGTCAAGCTTTGTGTATGAGCTGGACCGCCCATAATATCAGTTGAGTCAAAATGCAAATACAGTAGCCATAATCACAGCAAAGAGTGGAACTTCTGGTTTCCTCTTTAATCAGAGATGTGTGAAATTCAGGGAGGAAGGAGGAGCATGTGGCAGGGAGCATGTATTTAGCAATTTTACTTTTTAGAGTTTAAAATGGGCCCAGCCCAAGTACTTCCAGGGAAGATCAGATTTGTGTCCAGACCCTTACTGCTATTCCATTTTTGATGTCACTGGTACAGAAAACACTTGTCTTTTAAAGTTGAATTTCCAGCTGTGGTGCTGTGAGGACCAACTCTGTGATGAGCCAGAGAAAAGAGAGGAAAGTTTTTTAATTTCTGTGGATTTCATGCAGCACCAGGAGGAAATGGGGGCATGCTCTCTTTATAAAGGTGCCTGGGCATGGGGGCAATGGCTTTCCCTGCATGGCTGCAAGGGCTGTCTCACTGCAGCATGAGCTGGGCTGTTCCTTAGGAGTTGTCCCTCACACAGAAAACTCTCTTGGGGTGACTCTGTCCTGGCAGGGAATATGGGCCAGAGAGAATGCTGCTCTGCCCCTGCCCTGCCTGCCGGGATCAGCACAACCCCTCGCAGTGCAGTGCCTGGTAGGAGATGCTTCTGGAAATGCAGGTGGCACTGTAGGAGAGCAACAGGGACACCATCGCCCAGGTGGGACACTGGGACAGCGTCAAGTCACCTGGGACAATTCAGCTCTGCAGCTGCATCAGCCTGCCTGCAAGAGCCACCACAGGCAGCTGCACCACCACGAGGAACAGAGTCCCCATCTGGACCAAGCAGAAGGAAGGAAACCAACTCATTCCTTCCTCTCTGCCCCAGCTCCACCCCCTGCACCTCCAGCTTGGAGACTGCCGGGCTCCCTCGGGGCTGCTGAAAGCTCTCTGGCTCTCAGGAACACAGCTCTTAGTGGCCTGACAGAGGAACAACAGATTTGTCATGCCTATTTTATATTTTCATTGGCACTAGAACTTCTGTGGCAGGAGAAAGGGAATGCCACACTTCCTAAGGGACTGAGGAGTCAATTACACACTGGCACATTTTCACTGCTAGGGGTGGAAAAGGGACACAAGAAGTTCCTCACCTGCTACATAGAGGCCCTGTAACCTGTAGTGGAAACAAAATGTACTCTGCTGGAAACTTCTGCTTGCTTTCACCTGAGAAGTAGCAGCAAGGCAAAGATCACATTCTGCGTCCTGCCAGCTCTGGTTTTGCCTCAGCACTGGTAAAAGCTTTATTGCTTGTATAATTAAATACAGGTTTCAGATTGCTTTTCTTAAAGAAGTTTTTTCTCTTCATGCTTCCTTGGCTGCTCTTAGACTGATGCTGTTGGTCGGATGCACACATTGCAGCAAGCATGGAGATTTGTAACCTTCTGTCAGCAGAGACACTTTCTTTTCCCTTCAAAGGTTCCCACAGACCATGCTCTGCCTTCCCCTCTTGTGTTCCTGCACCAGTGAGTCATCTCCCTGTCTGCCTTCTGCCTACCCACACTCCAGGTGCTGATGCCTCTCTGGGATGCTGAGCATGAAACCAAAGTGATTTGCAGAATCAAGACTACATGAAAGTACTTCCTTTGTGTTGGCTTCTTCAAAGATTTCCTATCTCTTTTATTTTTTTTCCCATCCATGTGTCTCCTATTGCAATGCTTCGTTATATCTACGAATTAGCTTGGTTTGTAGCTAAGTTAATTTTCCAATGACAGCCAGGCCACAGAGGCACTTTCAAATATTGCAAATATTCAAAAATTTTTCCCCCTCTCTGTGTGGGAGAGAGTGATGTCAGCTGGGGACCAGGAGAAGAGTATGTAAATTTCTTCAGGGAAGGCAGGGAAGGGGCTCATTTGAGCAGGGCTGAAAAGGGGTTGTCAGAAGATGAGATTTGGGAACACACTGCTCTGAAGTCTGGGTACTGAAATGGAAGATCTGAAGGAACCATGACAGTAAGATCCAAACCTGGACACTGGTGCATCTACACCAGCACTTTCGTTTGGGCCAGGAGCCAACTTCCAAAGTCAACGTCCCAGCAGTCCCCACCTCCTGTGCTTTCTTTTCATTTGTGGAGTGGATCTGGAAGAGATGAGCCCAATGTCTTTCAGGTGAAACACACACTTAAATCATGCTCTGGAAGCCCACTGTGGACAAACATGTGTTCAGTCTGTGCCATGCTCCAGGTAGCACACTGTTCCCGTGGTGTGGCTGCTGAAGGGCCTGAAAGTTAGGCTCAAAATAATAAAAAATGAAACCTTCAACATAGACAAAGGAACAGTGGCCACCGCTCCACTGTGTATCATACAGAGAAAATTTAATGATATGTGGAAATAAGACCATCTGTATTCAAAAAGGAGTGTTTAAAAAAGCTTGTGAAGTGACACATCATTCATGAGAGAGTTGCCAGTGCAAACAGAGCTGTTGAAATGATGCTACATATATTGCACGGGAAACCTTTGTGGTGTTAGACCCTTTTTAGTCTTACTAAGTAAAACCCAAAACCCCATGAAATATATCGTTCACAAGTATTTATAAATATTATATATGCACATAAAATCATCTCCCTGTGTATGTTGTGATTTTGTAAACAGTGGATCTATTACTCACTCATGCTAATCTCTGTAAGAGAACACATAGATTCTGTAACAGGTTTCATCCCAGTCCTTGCTTTGTATACAGAAACCATGAAATTACTGATGTATAACCTGAAAGCAAATAAATCTTAGCATCTGAAAGATAAACTTTGCTACTCCTGCTCTATCTTGCTCTAGAAGACACAGGATCATGAAAAGTAATAGTAGTAAAAGCTTAATTATTCTTTACTAATTACTGGATGAAATGCATTAAATGTCAAGTGTCTATAGTAAAAAATAACATAATGTATGATATAATTAAATACACAAAACTATGTTTAAATAGGTCTGTCTGTGTAAACCAAATCAGCAACAAAAACACTTAAAATCAAAGACAACATTGACAAAGGCCCTTAAATCACACTATTGTGTATTAGCATTTTTTACAGAAATCATATTAGTTTTAATAACAAATTTTATGGTGGGTTAAGGTCTATTTTACATTTTTATAATTATTCATTTTTATTTCAATGGTAATAAAAGCCAATGATAATGTTGTTTTGAACAGTTGGCATATTTGAGAGGTTGATAAAAATGAGTTGATCAATGTATAATATTACCTTGTGATATAGACATAGCTATGGGTGATAATGTTGTTTTGAACAGTTGGCATATTTGAGAGGTTGATAAAAATGAGTCCATCAATCCTTGTGATATAGACATAGCTATGGATATAAAGTTACCCAAAGGCTCTGGGAAGAGCTATCTAAATCTATGGTGTGACCACTACCATATTTTGTGTATTCAGAAATTATGACCTCATGTGGTCACAACAAAGTGTCTTAAATTGGATGTTCTTGATGTCAGCATAACTTCAAAATGTTTGTGCAGTCTGACCAAGGTGTAGGAAAGCTTGTGGCAGGGCAGGAATTCGCAGTGGCTCCAGGGGTAGGTTTGAGGGTCAGCTGGAGCTTCTCCCTTCCTGCAGCTCCAGAGAATCTCAGCGTTGCTCTTGCTGACAACTTTTCTCCTGGGTTTCAGGATGAAGCAGACGTTGCCTACATTAAGGGAGGAGCGCACATGAAGTAAATGCTGCCAGACCAAACAGGAGCGGCGTGAGTGCAACACTACTGCAATGAAAACACTCAAAAGAAGTGTCACAACTCAAATTAAACACGTTATTCAATAACGCAGACCTTGAATGACTCTTACTACCCCTTGACCCAGCTAAGTTTTAATGTCAGGTGCTCTCAGCTGATTTGAGGTGAGGGAGCTCAGCCAGCGCGCTCTCAGTGGAGGTGGCAGCAGCAGCAGCAGCAGCAGCGGCAGCAGCAGCAGCAGCCCGGCTGCCGAGGGGCTTTGTTCCTTTGTTCCCCAGCCCCGCTGCCCTGGCCACACCAGCAGCCTGCTCATGCCTTTGCTTTCCCCCCCTCTGCTTGCTCACCTGCGGTCTCTGTTCATATTGTTTTATGGTACTTTAGACAACGGGTTTTAACAGCTAAACATAAAAGCCACTGAGAGCATAAACAGGAAACTTGTGTTTAGGTGGGAGTGCCTAGGAATTTTATACTGCTGACCACAGAGGCCATGGGAGAAAGGAAATAGGAAAAACACTGTAAATACCTGGGTGACTAATGACTTGTGCTGTTCATCTGGCTTTTCAGAACATGAAAAGTTCAGCCTTTTCCAGGCAAAACAGCGCAAGGCAGGCACAAATTCTCCTGTCAATACCCTCCATGCCCCTTCGCCGCCTGTTTCCCGGCTCGCTCCCATCACGGGAAGCGCCCCGTTCCTGCGGAGTCACATAAACCCACAATAAATTGTCGCCGGCTCTCGAGGGAGGGAGCGTGACACGCGAGGCTGTTCGCTGCTCTCCGCCTTCGCACCGCCTAAGAGGATTTAGATGAAAGAAACCAAATTTGCAGCCCCCTGTTTTGTGTTGAGGCAGCAGCTGGAGTTTGGGGGCAGCTTTGTCCAGCTTTGCCTCGGCGGCTCCCGAAAAGGTTGCCATTGTTCCCGAGGGGCCTCCGCGGGGCTGCTCCTGCGCCCGCTCCCTTTTATCGCCAGCCGCACGGCCTGGGAGAGGTTTTGTCTTTTGCTGACAGCAGCAGATTTGGCCGGGCGGCATCTCCCACGCGGCGGCTCTGGGTGGGATTTCCAGGTTGGCCATCTGCGCGGGGGGGCTGGCAGAGCCCAGCGGGGCTTTTTGGAGACAGGGCCATTCCCCTCCGGGGCCACTGCTGCCGTGAAACCACGACATCTGGTCACCTTCACGGGCCTGCGGGGTCCGGTTTCACTGCAAAGCCGGGGCGGTTTCTCACCCCGGGAGCGTGACCCGGCAGAGGAGGGATGCAGGCAGAGGAGGATGCTTCCCAGGTCACGTTTCGGAGGGGAGCAGCAGCCCTGTGGGAGCGCAGAGAGGCCGGGCCCTTCAGCACGTGTAGCCTGGGGAGCCCAGGAGCCCACCCGCAGCCCTGGGCAGCGCTTGCCTCAGTGTCCCGGGGAGCTCAGCCCCAGGGGTTGGCGCTGCAGGAAGCGCAGGCAGCAGGACGGAGGGAGCCCCGCCGGCGTCCTTTGTTCAGGCCTTGCAGCTTCTCTCTGCCACAGCACAAAAACTGATAAACAACTAGTCCTCTTCTCAAGTTCCTACAAAAACCCAATCACCTGCAGGTAATGCTGATGTGCCCGGGGTGCTGCAGAGAAGGACCAGCACAGCCAGGCATGTCAGCCCTGGAGCAGCAGCTGGATCTTGCTGAAATCAAGTGTGTTACTAAACAGGGGTGGAGTTTCACTTATGGAAAGTTAGGCACATCTGTAAATATTTCTCTGAATCCAGGCTGGGGTTTCACCCACAATGAACTTGTCGTTTGATTGCTGAAGTGGTACGATAAGCCATGGCAATGTTTGGCAGGGTGCTGGGGAGGACAGCTTTGTTGATAGCCAGGCATGATCACTTCCAGATTGAGCAAACTCTGAATTTTATCGACAGAGATGCACGTGTACACTTGTATGTATATGTTACTTGATGTATACATGTACCTATAGTTACAAACGGGTGTAGATACAAACTGACTCCAGTTTATAATAACATAGTTACTTGTTCCTATGCAGTTATAAAAATATGTAGCAAAGGTTGCTGTGATCACAAAGCAGGCTACCTTTCCTTTTATTTTCTCATGAATATTGTAGCAGTAAAAGATGCCGGGCTCTCTAAAATCTCTTCCCAAGGGCAGCCACAGACCAAGAACATATCAGCAGAAGCTGTGCAACGCTACAGCTCAGCCCCATCAGGGAGGACCCGCTCCGAGCCTGTCCTCTCAGCTGGCAGCGCCCACCTGCAGCAAGCACACGACCTCATCACCGCCCAAGGAAATCGCTGAGTGTGTTCAGGAGGGGAAACCCGACACTGCTGAGCCACAGCCCCCGGGCAGAAGCCGGAGGGGCTCAGGGTGGCGGCGCGGCCGTGGCTCAGCCCGGGCGGGTGCCCGCGCTCCTCGCACGGAGGGATGGCAGCGCTCGCACGGAGCCCAGGGGCACACACGGCTCATCGGGCTGGGGAGGACAGCGCTCCCCCCCCGAGCCCACTGCCGAAGCCAGCTCTCACACAACGACCCTGAAGCTGCGTCCTGACGACTGGAGCGGCCAAAGCGTTTCTCAGGGTTTTACTTCTAAATCCCTTCTCCCGCACAATGCTGAAAAGGGGCTCTGACCCAAGACTCTTCTCGGTTAAATACCCGAGCTGCCAAGCTACAGATTTGCAGGGATTCCTTTTGAAACTCTTCCACTTTGTACAAAGCGATTAAATATTCATTGGCACGGGGACTGGGAGCCGGCCTCCTGGATGAGCACCCCCACCCCAAGCCGCAGAGCCCTTTTCATTCCCATCCTCTGAATATTTAATCAGCTCGTACAAAGCACAGCGGCTTCAGCAGGGGAGCCTGGGAGAGACCCGGCAGTGAGAGGCACCGCTCCGAGCGCAGCACAGACACCCGATCCCAGGCGCCTGCTCCAGAGCAGGCAGATGAAGGATTTGAGCATTCGGCTCAGCATAGCTGTGAGCGTGTTAGCTATTCACGGCGGAGGATGTGACACTTCCTTTCTCTTCTCTCCCCCACCCCGTCTTTTATTTCAGTTAGATGTGGTTTAACCACCTCCGAGTCCAGCAGGAATGAGGAATGCTTCATTTGTGTCCTGAAAACTGTACAAAACGAATGGATAAAAATTTGATGAGAAGTTTTTCAGCCATTCAAGCACCTCTCTTAATAATTCAGATGTTTGATTTTCTTCTTCAGTATGCAGTAAGGATTAATGCACTTTGAAGATGGCATAGAAACTTTAGTTCGCAGAAAAGGAGAAAAGCTTCAGATTTAAAAAGAAAATCCCACCTAGGAGTATGACATTATTACATGAGCTTCTATCCTCCTGATTCTCCTAACTGATGACTGGGACAGGCTTTGCACTGAAATTTCAGCAGAGAGAGATCTTTTGCAGCCTACCTCTAATAAACAAAGTTCACAGCGGAAATGCTGGCAGGCTGTGATCAAAGCAGCACCCTCAGGTGTTGCTGTGATATACTGCTTGCTTACTAAAACACAGCAGTTCAAACAGCCAGGCTGTATTTAATTGGTATATATAGTGTTTCCAACTCGGGGAGCTCAACACCAACAAAGGTTTCTCTTAGATCTTTCACTCTGCCATTGTTCTGCTATTTGCTCAGAAGAAAGACATTTAGGAGACCAAGTTTTGGGTTGCATGTGGAACAAGAACCCTAGGACTGTTCACAGCATTGCCTTGAACTTTATAAGAGGCTGCGCTGTGAGTACTCCTCTGCTGCTCCCACTCAGAAGTCCATGCTGTCCTCTCCCCAGCTGTGGGGAGCAGCTTTTCCCCAGGGATGACTGGACATCTTTACTTCAGTCACACCAACTGCATATGTAAAAAAAAAGACACTGACAGTATACCCTAATGTAATTTTAGTGTCTTTAAAGTATTAAAAAAAGAAAAAAAACACCCAGATGATAAATTCTTGGATTTACCAGTCACCATTCAGGACTTGCTACTGCCTGGAGCAGTGCTTGGCTCCATACTCAAAGTTCACAATTCATCCTCTGAAATTCAGATGTGTGTCTAAGACCTTGGCCTAACCTGACCACTGGAGATACAAGCTCATATATTTTTGAGGAAGAATATTTTTTTCTTGTCCAGTTCTCTCTCAACATCTGCCACAGTCCCAGATCCTGGCTCTCAGCCTCTGCCTTCTTACCCGAGGAGTCCAGACCCCCACCAGGGTCACACCCCTCCCTCTTTGGTCAGTGAATTCCCACTTCTAACCAGTTGCTATTTCTTGGTTCCACCATCTTTTTGTTGTTTTCCATTAGTCAAGTTTTTGCCTTCTTTCCAGCTGCTCCAAAGAATTTCTTGTTTACACTGCCTCAGTGCTGGCAGGGATTTTTCATCCCATCCCTGACTTTTACTTTGAGCAACCAAAATGAGAGAAATCCACTTTCTTTGACTTTGGAAGGAGTACATTCAGCCCAGGGTGAAGATGATGCACATACCAGCTTTGTGCCAGGCAGGAGCTGTGAGGGGACAGAACATGTGCAGTCACTTTCCAAGGACAAACAGCATCTTCTTTCATCCACTCCAGCAGCCCTGAGAAACTTGTATGTGTGCCCTAAAGATGGGAGGTATGGAGATATTAATTCCTAGATTAAAATGTCTCTGCTTAGCATGAGTAACCTAAAAGTAGGTTTTATTCCAAAAGTTTCTAACTGGACCTAAATAAGAGACTTCTATAAAAACAGCAACAGGCATTTCCCAACAGAAAAGGCCACTTTGCTCCACTCCTGCCTTTTGAGTCACTGCTACAAACTTCTGAGGAACTGGGTCTTTTTGGGGAAAAAAAAAATTTGCTATGATTTTTTTTCATAATATGAACAAAACAAAATATTTTCTCACTTCTTGTTCCCAGAATCTGCTAAACTGTTTTGACAATTTTTTTTTCAAAAAATTCTGCCTTAGGCATACACCTGGAGTATAAAATATCATCCCAAATGATTAAAACTTGACAATGTGTCAAGATGTGATTTTATAATAGGAAATATTGTGCAAACATCATATTATGCACTATTAGCCCCACCTATTAAAAATATTTCCTTATGTGTAGCAGAGAGGCTTATACAAACCAGCACTTGCAGATGTACTCACTATTTCCTAGTGTGCAATACTTTAGTAATTTTTACTTTTTCAATATTATTGAGTGCAACAAGATAACATTAATGAAATAATCCCTTGGTGAATTTATTCTTTTAAATAAAAGCTTGCTTTGAATTATGCTGTAAAAATGCATCTTTAAATCAACTAATTTCCATTTAATTACACGGATATTAGTCAAAACCAGCCGAGTGGACTTTTCAATTTTTAATTGTGAAAATTCTCTCCCAGGCTGAACTCCTCTATGCCAAGTTTCTGCATTGAGCACATTTTTACGGTCTAGTTATAAACCCTAGAAAAACAACGTTTATAGGAAATGTTGACACAACCTTAAATAAAGTGGTGCTAGCTGACACCTCTATATTTTCAATTTGGGGATTTCTACTGGGAAAATATAAACGCTAATGCAGTAAAGGAAGCCAACTATAATAAAACCCTCATAGTCTTCCTGTTCACCACACGAAGACCTACTTCAAAAAGCACCAACTCAGACTGGAGATGAGTTGAAGTTAACTGCATTCCTCTGAGGGTACTAAAAATTACCTGCAGATAGTTCAGCCTTACAGTTACTTGCAAGACTTCAGTTTAGCCAAAGTCACATGAATATCCATCCAGAAAAAAAAAAAGTGAAAAGAAAATGAGAATGTACATAACCCCCCCAAAAAGGGTGCTAGTCCATTTATATCCTTCCTAGCATAACATAAAAAAGAGGAAAATAGACTTTATGGATTCTAGTGAAACAAATGTAACTACACACAGGGGAAAAATATAGAGATGGAAAGTGAAAATGAAGTTGGCTTTCCTCTCTGTATCTTTTAATTCTGGCTCACCTAAAATGAATGAATAAAGGAAGGACAGGGGCCTCTGCTTAGCCTTATTTTAAAGATGTTGGAAAAGATTAGTGAGCAAAGATCTGGATGATTTTCAGGACAGCTTCTGAGTCTTGGTGACAGAGATTTAAAAGTGTTGGGTTGCTGATCCTGCCTCAAGAATAAAACCAAATCATATTAGTGATATTCTGGATGTGAGATATAGTTTTGGAGGCAGGATGTTGAAAAAGGTGTCAATTTCAGAACTTAAATATGAAATTCAGAATAAAAACCAAATGGTATTTTTTAAGGGCAAATTGTGCTGGCCTGGTTGCCTCTGTACATGAGGGGGATGAAATGGATGGCATTTCTCTTGATTTAAGCAATACTTCAGAGATTATTTGCTGTAGCATCCTTGTAGCCTTACTGGGGAGATATGGACTAGATGGTGAGACCTGAAGATCTGTGATAAACTGACTGACTCTTCAGGCTCCAAGAAAATTAACCAATGGTTCAGTCTAACTGATAACCAGCTGAGTCGTTTACTGGACTTAAGAGTGGGGCTGATGCTGTTTCATGGACTCCTGAGCGTCTTGGACAATAATCTATAATGCACTCTCAGCAGATTTGCAGATAATATCAAACTGGGGAGAGGGGTCAGTATCCTGGAGGGCAGAGCTGCCATTCAGGAGGGCATCAACAGACTGGGGGAACGGGCCATGACAAAACTCTCACAGTTCTACAAGGGAAAGCACAAAAACTGCACCTGGGCTAAATTAACCCAATACAGACCTGCCAGCCTTCAGAGGGAAGGGACTCTTCTCCTCCCCCTGATAATGAGACCTTGTATGAAATAATGTGTCCAGTTTGGGAACCCTGGTACAAGAGAAACACTGATCCATGCTAGAGTCCAGAAGAAGGCCAGCAAGATGCTCAAGGGGCTGAAGCAAGAGGCAATAAAGTGAAGTTGAGAGAATTGGCTTTGCTGGGCCTGGGGGATGAAAAGAATCAGGAGAAATCTTGCTGTTGTTTTCAGTTACCCAGGGAATGGTTGTAGGGGAGGATGGGACTGACTGTTCCTGAAGCTGCAGGAAGATAACAGGTAAGACAAATGTAAAGGACAGGAAATTACAATTGGACATATGGGAGAAAAACTCCCAGTAAGAATAGCTGAACAACGGCCAGGTTGCCCAGAGAGATTGTGATAGCTGTTCTTAGAGATACTCAAACCTCAGCTGGGCAGGTTAATCCTGCTTTGAAGAGCAGGCTGGGCAAGGTGGCATCCAGAAGACCCATTCAACCTGAATGGCTCTGTTTCCATTGCTATTTAGAAATCATCCTGACTTGCCAGCTCAAGGGGCGTCTGGGAAAACCAAGATTTTCCAGTGTCACTTCTGGCATTGACTTGCTCAGTGGAAAAGCAGAAAATGGGCATGGCGACACTGAGCAGCAGCCTGCTGGCTCTCAGATGCCATCCAGGTTTCTCCTTTGGACAAACTGGCTGCTGATAGAGCTGGGTACTTGCCTGCCTTTGAGTGCCCAGCCTTATCTGTTTTTAAGGAAAGGCATGCTGAACTCTCTAGAAACATTAGAGAGTATTGGCCTGAGTTTTTCTTTAGTTGCTATCATACCTAACCTTCACCTCTTCAGAGGCAAACACTAAAAAGTTATGTAAAAAGCCAAACTGAATCATCCTGGTAAACAACACTGACCTTGTCTTAGACCTGAAAGGACCTACCCATATATAGCTGTAACACATTCCACTCAATGCAGTTAACAAACCGTAGTCCTTTGATTCAGTGAGACACTTGCTGCTTTTACCATTACTTTTGTCTCGTCTAATTGTCTATTAGGAAAGTAATTTGGGTTATACCCCAATGAAAATCAGACCTGTAACCTTCTGCAGTTCCCAAGAGACCTTTCATGGAGGTTTCTCTGTGAGCAGAAGAGCTTTGGATGATAGGTTTTTTTTTTTAACCTTGCTAACATTTCAGCCATTCTGGCAGCAATTTATATAATTTCTGCCTGCTGCTTCCTTCTTCTTCTGTTTTCCCCCATAGGTTTCAGAACATATCACAGTAACCTTGGCAAAAATGTGAAATCTGCTTTAAGGTTAATGCTAAACTTCTGTAGTACATTATTTTAAGGTTTAAAAGAAAGATAGTAAGTTCCAGTATGTACCTGTCAGTACTAAGTGATTGTTCATTTCCTGTGAATTGGGAATAAAGTAATAACATACATCTGGTGAGCTAAAACATGTTGCTTATTTCTTTTTCTTCTCTGAGCCATATCCTTTACCAGCTGTGAGACATCACCATGCAGAATCTCCACATACCTTTGAGAAAAATTAAAACAAAGGAACAGAGGGCTGGGAAGGACCCCCTGTGTCTTGGAGCCCAGTCCCCCGCTAGCCCCAGGCCACATCACACAATGCCTTTCCTCAGCTGTTCTCACTCCATCTTACAAACCCTCTCGTGCCCCCAAACTTGCGTTGGAAGTCTGCTCTCCCAGCGTTGATTGCTCAACTGGCTACATAATGTCTTTCAGCTTCCAGTTAAAATACATTCACGGGCAGTGTATGCCCATTTGTTCTTGTGCCAACACTGTACTTTATCTTCAAAAGATCTTTTCCTTCCTTGATGTTTAACCTCCTGGTGTATTTATAGAAAGCAATGACATTCCGTATCAGCTTTTGTTTTGCTACACTAAATATGTCAAGTTCTTCTGGCCTCCTTATGCAAAGTGGAATTTCCATTCCCTCTCATTACAGCTTTGCTGCCCTTGTTCCCAAGCCACTTTTGGCCCAGGGGGCTGCTGCTGGACACAGTGATACTGTAAAAGTTTCATCAACTTATTTTATTAGTTGCTAACCATTTTCTTCTATGAATCAAGTCAGAAGATGACAAGGTAAAAGCATATACATCACTAAATGCACTAAATACATTGAGAAAAATCCTATTACAGACTCCTTTTCCTTTGTTAATGTAATATTTCCAAATGTTAGGTGTTTGTGGGCTTTGCAAGACAGTGGAACTCTGACGATGGACCCTGAAGCACATGTTAGAACCTAGAAAAGGAGGCTGAGGTATGAAAACAACAGCCATGGAAACGCAGTGATCAGAATAAAGAGTCCGACAGAGAGGTGAACTAGGATTTATTACTGCACTGCAAGGGGTGATAAAGGAGGTGATTAGAAATTAACTGTCAAAATCAATTTTTTACACTCTTCTGGCTTGACAAACACTTGAAACATAAAAATACATGTTTACATGAATAAAAATCTTAGCCTGTGGCATTTTCGCATCTTACATTTGAAAGCATAAAGGATGGCAACTGATTTTTTTAATGCTATAAATATTGTTTACTTTTCATGTATTGCCAAGTCAGAACTATAGAAAAATGTAACCAGCATGATTATGTGGAGAATAGAAGATCCTTTTCATTTTTCTGCACATGCACTCAGTCTTCTCAGGTCTTGAGCAAGTTAATGCAAAAGTTTAAATTTTACATGCTCATTGTTCATTTCTGAGGCATGACCTGAATAAAATCCCTGGGGGGAAAAAACCCACAAAACAAAAGGTCTTATTGATTGAATGTTAGTATATAGTCTTCTATGGAATAGAATTTCAATGCACATATTGCTTATCATGATTCTGAAATAACAAATTTCTTCAGTCTTTCACAGCAGTTCCAGAAATTTAACGTCTCTTTCACAGTTTCTGCCAGCACTGAGCTATGCCCAGTAGAGCAATTTTCTTTAGTGTAATACACCACATAAATATCATAGTTTTATCTGATGGCAATGAATCTTAGAGGGAAACAGTTCTTTTTCCAGCCCTTTCATACTGTATTCATAAAGGCATGGGGGCAGCTTGAATGATTAAACATGAAGCTGAAAGGCAGCATTCGGAAGAGACCTGAGTGGGGACCTCCCTGCTGGATTAAATGTAATGTTCTCCTTGCAGAAAATGGCTAACTTGGCTGCAGGCAGGAGGTGAGCTCCACTGCTCTCTGCGCTCCCAGGGAGGAGAAATTGTGGTTTGTGCAATTTTGCTTTATGTAAGAAGCGGATTCCCAGTCATTGTTCAGCTGCAGTTGCATTAGGCAAAGTCTTTGTACCTCTTCTGCCCTTTGTGGTTCTCTAGACACGTGAGTGTTGTCCTTCTGCATGCAAATCTCTGTGTTTTGAAGGTATTTTTCCTCTGTGACCTGTCTATTGGACCAGCTGAGGCTCAGATTACAGAGGTATTCAATGGATATTAAGCACACACTGGTACTTTTTCAGGCAGGAATGACCTCTTGAATTTGGAGCTGTAAAATGCAGCTACTGTGTTTACTCAGTTAGGGGACAAATTGTGCTCCCCAGGTCTCATATTCCCAGGTTGGTTGTAAACCTTTTTGTTTTGCTTGTACTATGTTCTGGGACTCATATGGCACACCCTCCTGGGGTCTCTGCCTGTATGGGGCTCTCTTGAAAAATATGAGGGGAGAGACCCCCAGAGGGTACTGGGGTGGGTGAGGGAAAGGCCATGAGATGGGGGAAAGCTACGTGATATAGCATAAGCTATTCAGTGCAATATAAATACTACTCTGTGCAAATTCCCAATCACTGAGTGCAAGAGAACAGCTAAATAAACTAGTGCACCACAACAGCAGTCCTCAGCATTCTTGCCTCTTCAAGCAAATGTGTCAGAAATGGCTTTATAGTGGCCTACTCACATCCTAATTTTTCTCCCACATCTGTTATTTTTGCTTAACAGTATTTACTGTTGGTATTTTGGTAAACTTCTGGCTACTCAGAGTTTCTGGTCATGCTTTTCTACTGTCTTCCCCAGGTAAGAATATCACCTAATACTTTAATATCCTAAAAAAACAGAGGGAAAGGAGCTGTGATGGAAAATGGAAATTATTCTCAAATAGATAAAAAGTCCCATAAAATTGAGAGGTTTGGTGGGTTTTTTTAAAGCCATAGAATTAGATTATAGCAAAAAAATTAATTTCAATATTAAGTAATACTTTCAGTAGTAAAGCAGTAGAAAGCTAGTATATATTGTTTGGGGGTAGGGACATCACAGATTTTACATCAATGGAGGTTTTTAGGAAAGAGAGGAAACTGTTAGAAGTCATCTAGAAATAGTTCCTATTAGTGGGTAAAGCAGTGGACTACCTGACCTCTTCACTATCTTTCTAGGCATTTATTCAATTTTTATTGAACTGTGCTTCATTTATTAATCAGCGTTGCAATTTGTTCACATGCTCCCTTTATGTGTGTGTTCATCACATAAAGGCTTAAATCTTGCTTCTTTACCACCTTCTTTCTGTGAATTTTTAGTGTTAAAATTTACAGTGGTTCTGCTTTGGCTAATATACTTCTAACTTCCCTAAAAATTAGAACTCTTCTACTTGATTTCCTTGATTTTTGATTGCAACATTCTCCAGTGATCCTACAAAATTCTTCTTAACTGGAATTTCTTTTATTGCCCTTTTTATTCCTGCTGGGAATACTTTCCAGACACTTGGAAACTTATACAGTGATGCTGTCCTTTAGGTCTTGCATCTTATTCCATGGACCAGCATTAATATAAGATGATGGGTGTTCACTTTTCAAAACATAATAATGAGAATGATTAGAAGAGTGAAAGAATGGCAGCAGGAGCACACAGACTGAATGTGTTTTCTTTTTACAGAAGCAGACATTGTTCATCTTTAAGATTTTCACAGGAGTAGATTGCAAGGTAAGAGAGAGAATCTGGAGGACCTGATGACTGAGGCCAGCTCCCCTCCTTTCCTTAACTCTGCTGTTCTTAGCAATTCATTCTTAGAGATTTTGACTTGTGCTCAATTTCCCTAGCAGCAAAGTTCATATGTACTTGATTACTTACACAGGAGACAATTTAACCATGAAAACCTCATATGTGAGGGATTAGCCGAGGGCAAAGTAGGGCTCTCAAACTCTTAATGTAAGTACGGTCATGACAGCACAGTTTGATTAAATTGAAACATTTCACTTAGCAAAGTACAGATTTAATTCTAATAATTTTAAAGGTGTCAAAAAGGAAGAGGTGCTGATTTCACTCAGCACATACAGTCTGCACATCTGTCTCCTTAAGGGGAGCAATGAACAAACCTTGCATGGAAAAAACAAACAATTACTGTTTCTGTACATCATTCATCTTCTGGAACTTGCAGTTTTTGTGGACACATCTGCATGATTTCTACAAATCCTATTACACCTTACACAGAGAAATGAGGTTAGTAATATGAAGTTTTATTTGAGAAGCAAGATATTGTTTTAGGATAAAATATAAGTGTTAGAAATTCTCACTTTTATTTCCTGCAGATAAATGCTGCTGAGGATGCTACAGCCATCTTTTTCCCATTGCAGCGGTTTTGTCTCTAACCATGGTTTTCATGCTTAATTTTTATGTTTACCATCAGTCATGCAATTCCAATTGACATATGATTTGATTTTTCTGCTGCATAAACCAATTTTGCATCAGTGTAGTTCCAGTAACTGGGGCTACTCACGCCACAACAAAAAGATGAAGCCCTTTTTTGTTTTCTTTAGTTTCTCTTTCCTTAATCACTTAGGCCAGATTCTAATTTAATTTTCCTCTGTTATCTTCAGTTCACCTCTGTTGACATACTGTATTGACAAAATTTATACTTCATTGTTACAGGTAAATTTCTAAATGAGTCAGTTAAAATTTCTGTGTTTCCATTCTACTGAACTCTTTCCTCTGTGTTGAATATTTGGAGCTCTCTGCCTGCCCTCACAGGCACCCACGTGATTTGCTGAAATAATGCATGTAAAATTGCAGGCCGAACTTGCAAGACAGCTGCCTAAAAATGATCATCTTGAAATCAATAGCTGGACTTCAGAAACCTCATTTATACATTTTATGCAATGTCATAAATTACTGCTGCATTGTATTAAAAGTTTATACAGAGAGTGACTCAAGTGAATGGTATGAACTGCTTTATCCAGCAGCTAAAAATCTGTTTTCTTCTCACTCCTGCCTCATAGAGAAGGGGAAAAGCAAGTTGAGTCCTGACTGGTTCTGACTTTAGAAACAGAGTGAACAGCCCCCTGTGTGTGTGAAGAGACAAAAAAGTGAGCAACCATCACCCTCCTACAATTGCTCACAATTTAAAAGCCAGCCAGCAGCAGGAACAGGAAGAGAAAAGGTCACAAGAGGACAGTGTCCATGGCCAGCATCAGGTTTCACAGAAGGGACCATAAGGGAGAAAATGAAAAACATTTGGACTTAATTAAGGCACTAATCTGGAAAAATGAGGAACAGTTGAAAGCTGCAGAGTTGGGGCATTGTATAAACTTCTTTTCTTGATCACAAAGTAACCTTGCAGTAGCTTTTGCTACTGAGAATAAGGAAGGAAGAGGTTGGTAGGAACTGGGGCTCTGAGGTCTACCCTAGAGCACTGTTTTTTATGGTGAAGTAACATCAATAAAGGCAAAGGAGGGGGTACAAAAGGAAAAGGGTCTGTGAGAAAATGACATACATTGCTTAGAGCTTTGCTTCCTAACATCATGCTTTCACGTCTTTGAAAATATCTGTTTCTCCTAGGAGCAGCTTTTCAGTTGTCATCTTAAATTTTCTGCTAGAAAATTCTCTGTGTGCTTATATATAGTATACAAACAACAGGTAAAGGCTGAGTTATATAAAATAACATTGTAGATAACATGCACATATATTTGCTTGCATTTATCTCAAAAGAAAAAAAGCTGGCACGCACATCTGCAAAAAGTGAAAAAAAGAAGAAGATGAAGCTGGAGCTCCTTCCAACCTTTTCAAGACCTATCTGCACTTCAGCTTTACTTAACTAAAGGCAGAGGTATCTGATTTATTTTCAGTCCTCTGTGTTTTGTCACTTTTTGGACACAACAGTATTAAAGAACTAAAAATTAAAGGACTTTATTGCAGTCAGTGGCCTGCCCATACTTCACCATGAAAAGCACACAAAAAAACCCTGTAGTTCTGGGCACCCCAGATGGACAGACAGTGAGAATGCTCAGCCTCAAATTGTGCCCTTTCAACAGCTGAAAACTGGCATAGCTATTCAGCAGGGAAATGCAGAGCTGTTCAATATGGCACTGGCATCAATTCACCCATTGGAAGCTGCATGCACAAATCTGAGGGTACTGAATAATCAGGGATCACAGTTAGATGAGGTTAAAATGACTGTTGAGTGTCTACATGCATAATTCTTTTTTTCTTTATGGTCATAACGAAGACTAAGAAGAGTGTATTTTGTTCATGTGCAGAGACCAAGACAGATTTGCTACCAGACTGGATAAGCATGTCTTATGCAAAACTTCCAGTGGAAAAAGATTTCTAGCCCAGGATTCAGGACAGAGAGATGCTTGTGAGTAGGAAACAAAGGACATAGCATTGTTTTTATCAGCTGGTTTTCACCTTTTAGATTCACGTTTCATGATTATACTAATATTCAGTATAATCAAGCAAGAAGTTGGATATCAGACTATTTTTCCCATTCCAGTTTCCATATGACATTTCTCAGCAATAGCAGTTTGAGGACCCCTATGGCCACACCCTTATCTACAGAAAACAGGCTCCATTAAAAATGGAATGATGTTGCTTTATGTCATAAAGGTGGTGGGGCCATCAGTCCAGGTATGTCTTCAGTTGAGTTTTGGGCCCTGATTTTCCCACACATTGTTTCATATGCAGCTGTCTGGGTAAACCAGTTTCAAAATGTGCACAGAAAGCTGCTCAAGTACCCGACAGTAGCCTGCATCTATTTTGCATGATAAGTATAACAGATAAAGACAGATAGTCCAGAATCAAAGCAACCTCTTGCTCCCTTCCCATTAACATGCAGGAAAAGAACACAACGTTGATGTCTACTGAAGTAAAGAATTATATAATAATACTGTTATTTTAGAAAAATGGAATAGAGTTTTTTGATAGAAATATGTACTATTTGGTAAGAATACTTAGAAGTTTGTGGGTCTTACATCAAAGTTCTTTTTAAATTATGTTTTGTAGCAATTCTTTCTAAAAACAGCTGTGGCATGCAGTAAATAGTACAGTTGTCGCTTTGAAAAAAAAAACCAAACTGTCTGCAGTGGCCTGAAAATAAAATCCCACATCAAGGAGTTCACTACAACTTAGCCCTGCTCAGAGACAAAGGATACTTATGCAAGGATGTGCATGGAGTTATTGCTAAGCAATGCTTTTCCAAGTAGTTATTTTGGAATTGCAAGTATGTTTCTCTTCTCTTGTTTTCCCATCACTGGTGAAATGCGCTCCCTTTCAGCCTCAGCAGAGCACCAGACAGGTGCACTGAAAGCCCCAAACTCGCAGTTGAAAGATGCTTGCATGGTTCACTCGGCTGGTAGAGCTTATTCTGGTATCATTTAGGCCAGATTTATGCTGATGGAACACCTCTGGGTGAAATCCAGGTCTTTTTGAACTCAGGGCTAAGATTAACTCCAGGAACAGCCAAATGAAACCAGGTTGCAGAGAAAGCACTAGAAATACCTTTGTTATTTATGCACTTGACTTAAGCCAAGTGATCTAATTGTTGATGGGTTTCAGTAAAGTATGCTCCAACGAATGCCATTAAAGTCAACCAAGTTAATCTTGTTTTACATATGTGGGATTGGGATCAGAATTTGTATAAAGAGCCTTTTTTCATTCATTTAAGTGGAGGAAGTGGAACTAAAGATTTTTATAGCTGAATTAGGATTTTAAAACAAGAGGAGATGTAGGGAGAAGGGAAGATTACAGAGGACTTCTCTGAAGTGTCCAGCCTACTAAGGAGCAGCTTCTGTTGCCACTGTCTCTGCCAGCCCGTGCAGTTTTATGCCATCCTCAGGCTTTATTTCCAAAAAGCCTCATCAAGGTACTTTCTGCCTTTTCATATGTTACTTTTCTCACCAAGAACATCAGCAAGCAAGTTTTCTACTCCTTTTTTACCCCTTGAAATGGGTGGCAGCATTTCAGCATTTAATGTTTTTAAGTAGTGTCTGTGCCAGCTACATGGGAACTCTTTTTTTCAAACTCTGCTGCTGTCTGAGGTAAATCTGGGCATAGATGCTATGCAATAATTATTAATGCCCAGCCATGCATGTGCATGGACTACTGCAGAGGTCAGTCCTGCCCTTCCCAGGTGCTACATTTAATTCCATCTACGAGTCACTAACCCAAACATTGAGAAGTCACTGTCAGAGCAAATGAAGCAGAAAAGTTGCTCCCAAAAATCAGTGGACACAAATCTCTCTCCTCTGCTTTCTGAAGAGATGCCAGTTCCTCCTGTGTATACACCTGGTAGAGCAGCACTGCTCAAAGAAACATCTCAATCTTCCATGGCAACAAGCCCAGAAGCTGATCTGCCAGCCCCAACCTGGTTAACTACTAACAGGCAGTAAGTGGGGGCAGCCAGCACCCCAAAGAGCAAGGGCAACCTATTTCTTCTGCACTGGGGACAACTTTCATGCTGCTGCTCTGGTGCTGCAACACTTAGGTGACTTCTAAGACACATTTCTCAGGAGTTTCTTTTACCTTCCTGATAATCTGCTAGGAAGCTCAGACATCTGAGCTTTGCTTCACCACCTTTCCCAGGAGATCTGCTAGCTGGCTCAGTCTACAAGCACATCTCACGTGCAGTGGGTCCAGAAAAACCACTTTTCAGACCTTGTCTTTCTTCTTCTCTGTTAACAATATTCCCATGTCCTCAGAAACCTGATGAAATGACACTGCCAAACCAGTCTGCTGCCCTCCTGCCAATGTGTGCACACTCTGATGGACACGCTGGGCAGCATCCCCTACTCTGCCTGTCACCAGGCCACAGGTGATGCTGGCAAAATCAGCAGATGCCAGCACAGGAATCACAGGAGTTGGTACTTTTTAGTCCAGTTTCTGAATTTCTGTAGTTTCTGGTAGGCATCCTGGAATTCACTATTAGTGAAACAGCTATGGAATAGCCTCATGGAATATTGGAGGATTTATTAATGTATAGACAGAGAGCTATAGAGACTGCATGATTAATTAGAAAAGCACCTTGACTGGCAAAAAAAAAAAAAAAAGGTATGTGTGCACTTCTGTTTAACCTCTTTAATTACTATAATTTCAGTGAATGACTAGACTATGGAATAACCCCAAGTAGACATACCCAGGAATTTCCCACTGATGTTCCCCAAGGACATTAAAAGTATCCAATCCCAAAAGTATTCCTGGATACTTTTTGAATTATTTTTGAATATTTTCTCTCTATTACTCTGTAAAAAGGCCTTCTAATTCTGTACACTTTATTATTTAGCCTGTTTCAATTAGGAGTGCCAATAAAAAACTTTGTTTCTTTCTCTCTTCTGCAGACAGAAGTTTTTTTGTTAAAAATCAAAACAGTCCTTCTTCCATATTCTGCTTTTATACTGTATATATTCTGTCATCCTAAATTTTACCAGTGCAAATTGTGAGACATGCTCTCTCTGCATGGGGGAAAGGTGTAGTTATTTATACATAACTTAGAACACGCTTTGGTATGTGTTCCTAGCTAAATATATAGAAAAGACAACTACCAACTCAACATCTCCTGAAAAATTAACGTTCTCAATTCAGTGACATTTTCTATTATGCACCTTCATTTGGCTTAGTAGTCTATGCATGAGAGCATACAATCTGGAATCATTAGTGACAGTTACTAAAGTTCAGCTTTTGCCTTCTGTTTCCAGGATTTTTTTTTTAATTTCAACATAAATCTGACTATGTTTTCAAGTCTAAAGGATATAAGTCATAAAAATATTAAGCAGACATATATATATACATCCAAACCTCTGGGTTCTTCTCAGATCCATCAATTTCACCTGTATAGGACTGCAATTATGTCTAAAAGGCTTAGGTACTGAGTATCAATATCAATTAATTAGTGATGCTTTAAAAAAACTTTTCATGTGACATTTGGGAAAAACCTGGTGATAGAAGAACATATACATTTTCCTTCCAAGAGTAAATCAAACTATGACTACTTCACACTCAGCCTGTATTTCAGATATGCAACTATAAACCCATTATAATTCATCTCTAGATATGGTGCTCTAACTCTCCATTTCATATAACTTAAATTATGTAAAATACATGCTCATAAACTAAAATATAATTGTTGCTTTTTATGAAGAAATTAAATAGCAGGATATATGTTGCCACTGCCATCAGAGGGAACTTTACTGAATAATTCCTTTGACTACAGTATGAAATATCCAACTTAAATGTCAGTAACTGAAGTATGAACAAACAGACAGAAAAAAGGCTTTCTGACCACAGATTCACCTATTCCAGTATCCTACTTCCTAGCAGATATGCAGGGAGCAGTACTACAAGAAATAAGCATATTTCAGTACTTCTGTGGAATACTCTCCCACCTTCCACAATTTGTGGCACTAGGAATACCTGGGATTTTTATCAAAACTTTTTTTAATATATCAAGATGACATTTTTTATTAAATATAATAATATAGATATTATTTTTTATGTTTTATATTTGCCATTATTAGACTAATACTTTGCTTTAGCTTTATTTCACAAGCTGGAAAATTCTAGCTATATTTTTTGTGCCAAACAAAAGTGCCCTTCTCACTTTTTATATGGATATGTTTTGCTGCTCTGGAACCAGCCGAGGGGGAAGGAGCCGTGGGAGACTCCTTTGCTGTCCTCTGCACCAGACACCACGAGGTTCCTGACATCAGAAATCTCCTTTCTTCTCTCTTACATCTGCTAAGTGATTCAATGAGTACACCAAATCTACCTTCATTTGTGTTGCCATTACTGCGTGTACTATAATTGGTAAGAACTCCCTAGGATATCCTGCATCCTTCTTGTGACATATTTTACCCTAAACCCAGGAGACGAATTACCAAAATGGTTCCATTTCTTTCTGTTCAGGACACAGATGTCTTGGCACAGGATTTGCACTGAAGAATCACAGCTCAGTGTTATTGGCCTTTTCCTTCCTCTCAGTGCTGGGCTGCTCATGGCCAGGAGCCGGATGGTCACAGACTTTATAAGCTTCTTTTCTTAACCTGGCTGCCCACGGAAATGAGGTATTTGCAACACTGCTTTTCATCTGGTGGTGTGGTTTGTTTTGGTTTTTTTTTTTCCCTGCCTGACAGTGCCCTGGTAGTAACAGAGAAATCCACAGAGGAACTTTGCCTGCATCTGAAAGAGGAGTCTCAAAGAAAATGACATTCTTATTGGTTTTGCAGCAATATGCAGATAGGGGAGAACAGCAAGATATAATTGTGTCATTTGAGGGGAATGGCTGGACATAAATTGTGCCATATTTTGGGTGGCAGCAGCTGGCTGATGACCCAGCAACCTACAAGCATTGCTAGCCAAAATACTGGTGTCCCTTGCAAGACTGGGAATATCAGGATGGTCGTGAATGAGATGGAGGTAGACAAGTGTATAGGGAATCAAGGTGCAGGAATTTTAAGACTAAAGGAACAACTTATTTTCCTGCCTTATGCTACCCTTTTAAGAACATACTATTTTGGTTTTAAAGCTAAGGTCAGGTTTTGACCCTGTGTAATTTTTCTATTTGAGGCATTAGATCTAATGAGCATTAGATCATTTTCCCCCACATCTTCTGAAATTATCTGTAATCATAAAGAAACATGTAAACTGTATTCTCTAATTTAAAACAGCTATAGCTTTTCTTTGTGGACCTTATTTACTAACACATTTTATATATCTATGTACAAATAATACATATGAAAAATAAAATAACAGTAAATGTATGATCTATGTAAAATACTCTGATAAGAAACAATGAAAATTATTAGGCTTCTTCACCACCAACTGAAAACTATAACAGTTGGTTTCATATTTATGTGTCATATGAATCTGGAAAAAAGAATAATAATAAATTTTTAATGCTTTTAAACACTGATTTTCTAGGGGTTTGAGAGGAGAGACTTTTGTTTAATCATATTTCTGGGCTGTTGCCAGGCTGTCATTATTCCCTAGAGCTGAATCTCTGGACATCAGAGGTACTCCCCTGGAGCTGCATCTATAGCCATTAAAGATTCAGAGTCGTTACATACCTTAAGCGAGGAGAGACAGGGGACTTGGCCCTAATTACAGCTTATGCCCATTTAAGGTTCTTTAAGCTTAATGCAGAAGCCTTGATGCAAATGAAAATCAGGTCCTCAGTCACTTCAAAAGTACTCACAAAAAAGGTTAAAATTCTGTTTAACTTCCTCTTCTTATCAAAGTCTTGGAAAAAGAGAGCCTTTTCATAAGGACTGAGCACTGCATGCTTTATCTGAAGTCTGCCGTTTAAAGAGGGTGATTGATTTTTCCACATTAAGGGCAAAATAGCAGGAAATCTGTGCCTCACTAACTCTTACACACATACCTGCTAGCAACTGAGAAGCTCGCTATTCAAATCAAAGTGGGATTTCTGGGTTTTAACTGTAGCACTTGAAGGGCTCAATTCCTTTGGCTTTGTCTTAAATTAAGAGCCAGAAATTATTTCCCCATGAGACTCCAAGTTAGATCTTTGCCAAGGCCATGGGTCACTTGATTGCATCCAGAAGTTTACTCTATACTTAGCTGGTGATGTGTCGATGTGATGAGGTTTCAGCACATGATACTTCATAGTGACTGAAGCTGGTTCCCATGATTTTTAATTCAGTTGGGGAATAGGTGTACAAAAAATCTGACTATAGTTTTCAGGATTTTTTTTTCCCCCATGTTATAGTTTTTCAGAAACATAAGCATTTACAGGGACCTTTGATTTCTCATTTTTATCTGTACACCACGGAGTTATTAATGGAAATGAAAAATAAAACTGCCATGTAGATGCACTGCTGTGAAAAAAATATTATTAATTAAATGTGGATTAAGTGACTATGATAAAACCTCTTGGTAATATGCCTGGCCACTGTGGGACAAGAGGTCATGCTTCACGTGCCAAGAATGACAGTGAGATGCTACAAGGGTTTGAGAACCAGTTGGAGAGTCAGTTCTCTAGTACAGTGACCTCACTTCAGTGGGAACTGTATAAACACAGAAGTCGACCAAATAAATTTAGATGTATTTATAACTCTCTTGTGTAGTGAAGTACACTGAAGACAAGGGATGTAGAAATTACAGACTGCCAGTAATGGTAAAAGAAAACAACAACAAACACAACTTTATATATATATTATAAAGAGCAGAAAAGGAAAAAAAAAAAACTTTCCAGAGAAGACTGCAAGTAGCTCAGTGACACTGAGCTTTTTCACACCAGGATCCTTTTCCTATATGGTTTGCCTCTCACAGAAGCCTCCGTCTTAACTGTCAGTCTGGGCAGAACAGACCGGCTGGGATTCTCTGAGAAACCCTGCAAAAAACATTAAGGTTTCCTTGCCTCAGTGGAAAAGGAGACTATAGTTTTCTTGCTCACTGAGTGGCATACAGAAAAAGTATTCAAATTAATTCTTGAAATGAAAGAAAGAAAATAGGAAGAACTGCCTGGAGAGATACTAAAGGACTATTTTAAATTTCTTAAGATTAAAATGACAAAAAATCTTTGTAGTCCAATCTCCCACACCCCCCATTCCCATACACTCTGCAGATATCTATAGCATGGTTTAAAACAAATCCAGATTGCAATTTTCATTAAAACCAATGGTCTGTCCTCTGATTCAAGAGCAATTTGCTCACCCTCAATGCTGCAGCTCTGCTAGACACAGCTGCATGTGTGCCACTCCCAGAAGGTCCTGTGCAAACCTGGCACAATCATCTGCAAGAAGCAAAGTCCCAATGCACAAGTCTTCTGCATTATGAAACTGAAACAGAGGGGCACTTCCTTGTATTGCATAAGAGACATATTGCAAAACACCCACACAAACAAAGATTTTTATGAGAACATGTGACAAACCATCTAGAAAGCCAACAGTGTATCTGTGGCACAGATCATCAGGTGTTAAAATCATTGCTGTCTGTGCAGGGTTCCTGCTCTACTCACTGCCTTGAATGGTCTCTCTGTGAGCTTAGTCTTCATTCAAAAGTTTATTTTTACAAAGCATCTCTTCACTGTCAGAATAACACCTTAATGAACTAACTCAAAATTCTAAGCAAAAGCAATTTAATCCTGTTCTCTGGAACACAGAATACTCTTGTTGTACAACTTTGCTAGAATAAGATACATAGTGGTCAAGTATGGATTGCAGTTACAAAGGGCATTCTGTGCTTTCATTGAAAAAAAAAAAGAGGTCATATTGGATTTTTTTTTCAGTCTTCCAGTATTTGTCCCTCTTTTCAAGCTCCATTGACAGTGCTACAGGAAGTTTCACAGCAAATACCTTTTATCCCCCAGGATGCATAGCAGCTGGGCTGGCTGACGGACTTACAACTCTGCACATTTTTCAAATGTTTCCTTGACTGCTTTTTAGGAACAGCTATTTCTATAAACCTTTTGTTACTTCTAAGTTGTCCAACCTTTATGGAAATTCCTTTCTAAATGAATATGAAACAGTATCTTCACTACTTCTGAATCACTAATTTCTGCCATGCCCATTTAATCTTGTGCTTATTTTCAGTTTCCATTCACCTTCTTTATTCTATTTGCAAAAGCTTATTTCCCCCTATTTTAAGTATAATTTCATTTTATCTATCATCCCATTAAAAATATTTTATTTCTATATATATTTCTCTTATTTTTTTCATTTTCAAAAGTTCTGCATTCTTTTTTAGTCCTTCACAAAGTTATAGTTCTTTGTAGAGGCCTTGTAGAGGCTTTTTAGTCCCCAGTAATAGTAAAAAACATTTTGTGATACTGAAAGAAGGGAGTTTGCTTCTTCCTGCTTGCAAGCCTGCAGGTTTCCTCTCAGTCATGTGTGTTTCCTTGGCTTCTCATTAAGAAAAACAAAAAAAGAGACAAGAACTATGTGTTCTTGGCTTGTCACAGTACTTTACTACCTTGAAGGACAGAGATCAACTTGTTGGGCACAAAATGAAAACTTTAGAACAAGCAGCTTGTGGGTTTTTAAAAATAATTTTTATTTGGCATCACCAGTCAAGCCTTTCATGTTGCTGAAATCTATTGCTGTCTCTGAAAAATCAGTCAACCTAAGCTGGTACAAAATCAGTTCAAAGAGGGATTTTTCTTATTTAACAAATTCTTAGAAGCTTTTGAAAGTGTCACCTCAAAAGAAGGATAATAAATACTTAAAACTTGTTCCTACTCTCTTCCATAAAGCAATAATAAAGGACATAAATTCTGGCCTTCACAACACAAAAGCTACATTGAAAGAATTTTAGGAGGTTGAGAAATCACATCCTGATTTTGGCCTTCATGCTCTTGTTGATGATACAGTTCTTAGTTATGTGTGTCCAACTTTTTTAATAAAAAAACAGAACAAGAGGTGGACTAAATGAGTGATTACAGTGTATTTACTTTCTCCTTCTGGCCAGGTGGGTGATTAACCATAAAGAGTGCTGTTGTTTTGACTACTGTGCAGATCAACAGCAGTGATGGATTCCCATCTTCTGTGCAAATGAAGATATATGCTTTTGGCCTTTAATCTGCAGATATACATTATTGTAAGGGAAAATATTACAATTAGGCATCTCTAATCCATTCCAGGTTTTGAAATAGGGCATGTTCATGTGTGCAAGATTATTCTGCTTGCTGACTATGAATTTGTCCTTCCTCCTTCTACCTGCTCCTGCAAGTCTATCTTGCCCCACTTCAGCAGACTGAAGACTTTTTACTTCACTGATGGGATTCTGCCCAGTCTCAGTCTTCTTGTCCAGTCTGTTTCAAGATAAGATCAAAACCATTACCTGAAAATCTCCATTTGGCCATCCCCTAACACCAGAGGTACTTGAGCTCATGTATCTGAGGTAGTGCCATGGGCTTCTCTTAGAGAAGAAACAAGAACTGTCAGGGCGCCATTGATCCGTTTGAGTCTGTGGGAGTTAAACTACTGCCCAGACTTCTCTGACACTTTGTTTTTATATGCATTCACTTTGAATCTTATGCAAAGGTGTTTCTTAGCAGCGTATTAACCACCCTTCTGATTTCCAGCAGCATTTGTTTCAGATTTTTTTCTTCTCATTTTTCTGAGCTGTAAATTTTGATCTGCTCTGTCCCCTGGATTTTCCCCCTGTATTTATTTTAGTTGCTTGTTATGCTTATTTGATCTGGATCTTGGCTTCTTTATTATCTCAGTTGGCATTTCTCCTTTTTTTTTATTCCAAAAGCAGTGTTTCAGCACTTAAATGTCTGACAGGTTAATCATGACAAAAAGGAATGTACTTAAATCTCATTATATTTTTCAACTTCAAAGAGTTTTGCTCATATTTATTAATGTATCATCACAATATTTAAGTCAGAATTACCACTGCTGTTTCAAAGGTAGGTGAACCGAGGTGCAGACATTAAAGCTTAAATCTCTTCTACATTTAAAAAGTACAAATAGTCAGCAGGAGGCCTAATCTGTAGGAAGCAGGAGAAGTCTGGTACTAAGAGGGTTTTCAAAGTTTGTGTTTGGTATTGTCCAAGTTTCCCAACTTCTTCGAGTCTGTGCTCTAGTGCAGTGGATTTAAGCACCTTCCTCATCTTTAAATGACAGTGTTCTGAAGTACTGAAAACTTAACTACCTAAACCAACATCAGCCTAAATGATTCTCTGCCTGGTCTAAAGCAAACTGATACTATGCACTAATACCTTACTGTATGTGGGAGGATTTTCTTTACAGGTGATGTAAAATTCCTCCATGCAGACTGAAGTGCAAGAGAGGACAGTAAGGTAACAATTAATGTTCTAAAACTTCACAGATTATGGGAGGGTGGGAAGTATTACAGTTGTTTGTTGCTGCTGCTGACCCATAAAGGCTCCAGTTCACAGTACCACAGAACACAGTGGTTCACCTCTTCATGACCACATTTTGGCATTTCCACCTGCATTGATACATGGCAAAAGCACTGCTGTGCAAACACCTCTATTGATTTAATTCTGAAAATATAACACATTGCAAAATAAAAAAAAAAAGTGAGCATTGCAACTATGGATTTTTAATTACCCTAAATTCGAAGTAGTGCACATGAATACTGTACATCATAAAATTCTTAGTCATGTAGTTATACTCTTCAGTTTATCTGATAATACACTACCACTCTGCTAAATCATTACCAATGTAATCTTTAAAACAGTAGCTCTTTGTCCACTGTAGGTTGTAAAAAGAAAAAGTATTATCTTCATCAGATATCATAGCTTTCATTTTTTCCTATGGTATTGTTTATTGGTGACTAAGGTCTGCTTACTTTCAATTCTAAGCAGGAACTCATTCTATTACTTCTCTTTTAAGAAAAACTTCTTCCCAAAAGCCTGTAAAATAAGATTGAGATCACTGACACACTTTTCTGAAAAGTATTCAGGAAACAGTACTGTTGAATATTACAACCTCAGATGTTGAGATACTACACCACAAAAAATATATTCTTCAACTAGTCACAATGAATTATCTTTCCCAGTTTTGTTTTAGAACTTGATATTCCAGATTGGCATTAATTATCACTGCTACTAAGTTTCTACAGTATATCATGAAGTAAGACTTGAGGAAATTAATACATTCTCTAAATGACTGATATTTTCTGTGAATACTGAAAATAGTCTATACACACAGTTTATATTGTCATCAGATCTCTTTTCTTTTTCACCAGCAACAGATAAATCCACTGTAGCATTTTACTGTATTTTAAAATGAAAACTAATAGTTAGTAAAGGCAAAAACATGTGTGCACATTGGAAAGTACATTTTGTGTCTCTCCAAGTGGCATGTAATATATCAAGAACCATGTATGCTCATTATGCCACATCTGTGGTTCAGAAAGACAGTACATACAATGGATATAGTAATACTTTTGCTTAAGCAATAGTTAGGACTTGCATAAATCCAAAAGGAAATATAATTATTTAACACCATTTAGAAGACTCACCTTCAAATTCACGATATTTGATAAGCCCTGTAACTTTTAACCACTTCAGCTTTAGTGGTACAAAAAGGTGAAGAATAAGAGTGTTTATTTTTAAACTTCAGTTCCTGTTGAAATTGTCAATGACTTTTAAAGGAAGTATTCTGAAGCACCAGAACAATTATTTCAGATACAGAACTTCCAAGTGGAACACATGACTGAAGGAAAGTATCATACCATAAATGTTCTGAAATGACTTTGAGCCAGTCTGCCTCTTATCATCACAAATTTCATTTGCCAAGATGCAGTTAATGTATTCACAAAACTGTGCTTATGTTCAGAATCACTAATTCTAATTCACATTTAATTTCAGGAAATCTGAGTTCAAAAAGAGCCTAATCTTTTAACTCCTTTTTATTGTTTGGCTACACTAGAAAAAAGTGTCAGGTACTCAGGATACCTGCTTCCTTAGCTGCCACTTTGCAGCAAGCTGCAGAAATGGGTGCAGAAAACTGCACAAACATTTCAAGTCTATTTCCAATTGTCAGCATACCATCTATACCTACACAGTTCAAATTTCAGCCTTAGGTACATGGAAAGAAATGTGAATATTTGGAAGATATTCCACATTCCTTCTATCTTCTGCCACACTGATTTTTTTCCACTTTTAGTGCTTTTGGACTTATTATCACAGCAGCACCATGATGCTAAGTACACAACAGCAAAAACCATCAGAATTAAATTCTTAGCTTAGCACCACTTCCTCCTTTCCCTTACTCCCACTTCCCAGAAGCTGTGTCAATGCTTTTCCACAGAATCTTTGTTCCAGCTGTGGCTAGGGGATCCCTGTCACCCCTTCTTCCAGCAAAGGGCTATGGCAGAAAGCTGTGCTGAGTGCAGGCTCATGGGAGACGGGAGTGTCTAGCACAGCACATGCAAGAGGAGCTCATGAAGATGGAGACAGTCCTGCACCACAGGATGAGACTGGAAAAGGATGTGGCCTCAATGTCCAATCAACTTTCAAGTGGTGCAGACAGAAGTCCTTTTCTTCCCCACAAGTAACATCTCCATGGGAGAAGAGATGGTTAGAAGAAGGTCAAGAAAAGAGGTTATTATTTTTTAATTCTGAATGTTGTTTCTCTTTTCACACCTACACATTATACACTTCTTTCTTCTGTGCCTTTCCACCTCTATCCTACCCAAATAACTTCTCCTTTCAGCATTCTCTTAAATCCCATATTATTCTATTTCTGTCACACTTTCATTTCTCCTTTCAGAGAACCATAGAATTATAGAACCATTTAGAAAAAAAAGACTTTAATATCTTTGAGTCCAACTGTTTACACAGCACTATGAAGTCCACCACTATACCATGTCCCTAAGCCCAAAATCTTTTAAACATCGTTTTAAACATCTTTAAAATACCTCCAGGGATGATGACTCCATCACTGCCCCTGGCAGCCTGTTCCAGTGTTTGACAACACTTCTACAGAAGAAATTCTTACCAATATCCAATCTAACTCTCCCCTGAAGGGGGAAGAAGAGACTGACGCCCACCTGGGCACTCACTGGCTCATGTTCAGCTGCTGTCCCCCCCAGGTCCTTTTCCACCAGGCAATTTTCCAGCCGCTCTCCCCCAAGCCTGCAGCACTGCAGGGGTTGTTGTGACCTTCTTGTGACCCAAGCAGAGGGTTCAGCATTTGGACCTTGTACCACTGTACTTTCTTGAACCTTGTACCACTGGCGTCACCCCATGGATCCAGCCTGCCCAGATCCCTCTGCAGAGCCTTCCAACTTTCCAGCAGATCAACACTTCTGCTCAAGTTGTGTATGCAGACTGAGGGTGCTCTCGGTCTCCTCAGTCAAATAATGAATAAAGATATTAAATGTGCCTGACCCCAACACTGAGCCCTGAGGAACACCACTGGTAATCAGTGACCAGCTGGATGTAGCTCCATTCACCAACTCTCTCTAGACCTGGTCATCTTGACACTTTTTACACAATGAAGAGCACATGGGTCCAAGCCATGAGCAGTAGAGCATGACTCTCCAGAATGCTGTGAGAAACCGCGTCAGGTGTCGCGGGTGGATGTGTCCAGGTCGACACATCCACAACCTTTCCCTCATCCACTAAGTGGGACACCCTGTCACAGAGGAGCAGGTCAGTCAGTCAGGACCTGCCTTTAATAAACCCATGCTAGCTGGGCCTGATTACCTGTACATGCTCTGTGAGGCTGTGAGGATCCTCAGTATCATTTGCTTCATATCCAAACTAAACCTTCCCTGTCACAACCTTGAGGCCATTTCCTTTTGTCCCATCACGTGTTACTTGTGAGCCTGGTCCCCACTCCAACCTCCACTGACCTCACTCCAACCTCTTTTTCGGTAGCTCTGAAGAGCAGTAAGGTCCCCTCTGTTCCTCCGTTTCTCCAGACTAAACACCCCCAGCTCCCTCAGCTCCTCTGCCATCAGACTTGTCCTTCAGATGCTTCACCAGCTTCGCTGCCTTTCCCTGGACATGCTCCTGCACTTCAGAGTTTGCTTTGAAATGAGGGCCCCAAACCCAAGCCCGGTACTTGAGACGCGGCCCCACCACTGCCAAGCACAGAAGCACAATCACTGTCCTCATCCTGCTGCCCACACTATTGCTGATACAGGCCTGGATGCCACTGGCCTTCAAGTCAGCTCATGCTCAGCCATCTGTGCCCCCTCTGACCCAGCGCTTTCAAGTCCCTTATTTTCTAGCACAATCCCTGTACTTTTTAGAGGTTCCTTTTTCTGACTTGCCCCGCAAAACCCCCATCCCACTGCCTGACAACCATCAGTTTCGGGGACCGGCTGGGAGCGCAGTGGTTCGCTGGGACGGGTAGGTAATCCCTGGCTCAGCACAGCGCTGCCCGAGGCCGCAGCCCCACGTCCCCGGCCCCGCCGCCCCGTTCCGCCCGCCGGCGGCCCCGCCCCTGCGCCTTCCC
>NW_024356505.1:29520483-29714082 GCF_014805655.1 Passer montanus | reverse complement strand
CGCCCGGCTCCCGGGAGCGGCGGTGCGGGGCCTGCGGTGCTCGGCCGGGGCGCCGTGTGAGCCCGGAGCCAGCGCGGCCACCCGAGCCCCGGCCGGGGGTGCCACAGCCCGGCCCGGGGTGTCAGTAGAAGTCCCCGCCAGTGCGGAGACTGCGGGAGGGCGTGACTGCCATTGCCGGTTCTGATGTTACAATAAAGACCTGCAGAAAGGCCGCGTGTGGCCGGTTCCTACAAGTCACGATGTTTGCTTGTACAGCTCACGCTTTTTCCTGTGGTGGCCGTGCAGCGTGACCTGTGTGAGGGGTGGCAGCGGGTGCCTCCGGTTCTGTGGCCGCGTTTGGCTCCTGCGCGCTCCCTGCCAGCGTGAGTCACAGCTGTGCGCCCAGCGCTGGACTCCGAGGCCTCGGCGATGTTTCATAATAACCTTGCTGCTGCTGCTGCTGCTTCCATAAAAGTACAAATGCGATGCGCAGTCCTCTCCTTACGGTTTGGAAGGAACTGACGGCCAGAGGCGCTTTGTCCTGTGGCCGCAGGAATGGATGCGCTAAGTGGGTGTAGTGTTTGTGTGTAACTCACTGAGGCCTGTCGCCTTATGAATCCATTGGAACTTTTAATAATGACATCAGGAGCACATCCCAGGTTCCAAGCGATCAGATGTGTCTGGCACAGATAATATAAGGAGGGAGGCATTTTAAAACCACATAAAAGAGTTTTCAAAAGACTGCAAATGTCTACAACGTGGCACATATGAAACAACATGAAAGATTGACTTGTTTCAATTTATTTTGCCCAAAAGTCATGCTCTGTTAAAAGATTTATGTAGTTCTGTACCTAAATTAAAATTGATGTGGTATGTCTTGTGCTCACTTCCTTTCTTCTCCAACATAACTGTTGTTGAAGCTTTTTAATGTGTGTTAAAGTCTCAGTCAACAGCCTAGCCCTTAAATGCTGTATGGTTAAGCTAATTATAGTCTTGAATTTTCTTGTAATAATTTATTTGGACCTGTAATATGCCATTAAAAGTGGTCTTTCATGTTATTATTCCTTAATAAAAAGGAAAGAGGAGGATAATACAGGGTAAATGCACAGTTCCCTTGGATCACAGTAGTTTATGTGCAGTTTTTTTCCTCACAGAACTATTTAGCCATCAAAATACTGAGCTGTTGTTCTTTTGTTTGTTTTTTTCAATGACTTGATTGTAGCTATTTTTTTTAGTGATAGTTAAGTTAATATTTTTCAAAGTTAATTTTATGTAAAGCAAAATACATCAGGGATGAGTGCATGTTTTTCTTCTGCTTCAGTAGCTAGAAGAATTGGATTTTTTCCAATTTAGAGTCTGTCAAAAGACAGAAAGGAAAAGGGAGAAATAAAGTGTATGACAAGTCATATATTTAAAATATTTTTCCTAATGAACTAATGTTCTTAGTATTTAATTATAAAGATATTCTTAGGTAATGATAACTGGAGAATGAGAAGAAACCCAGCACTATGCAAATGCTTTTAGCTTTTGGGCAGGCTGTTAAAGAACTAGATTGTGGTGTAGCTGAAGTTGTAATTGAAGTGTTTCTAAAAGCATTTAATGGAGAAAATACTGGTTTCTTATGTTTCCTGCATCTCATTTGTGAGTGAGAATATCAGAACTAGCAATGACAGGGAGAGCATATATGAGATATTTCTGACTTTCTCACTGAAGCCTTAGAAATTTGTAATGATTGTCACACATATGTTTTTGATGTACAGGTTCAAGGATTATGTTGTGCTAGGTGGGAGGAGTGTTCTTCATCAGTGACTTGGACTGTTTGAAGCATTTTTATGTGCACAGGTAAAACATTTATAGAAGTGGTTTATTGTTTTAAATGTCTGTATGAAACTGGTGATGGTTTTATGTATTTATTTGCACCTAAGGAGGTAGATGGTGTCAGGTCAAAGTGAAATAGCCAAGTGTTGAATGTAGAACTTGGATTGGAAGCTGACTGGAAGTATTGCTGGAGTTGCAATTAAAGAAACTTCAGAGTTTTAAAAGTGCATGGAAAAATCAGAAATGTATGAGCTTTCATCAGTTATTTTAGCAATATTTATTCAGATATTTATTATTGTAATCTCTAAAGTCCTGTTAATGTATGGTATACCTCAGAGGAGATGCTGTTGTATTGTGTGTAAACATGTTTTATTAGAATTCTTGTGTATTCACTACTTCCTAAAATGTTTGTCTTTTCTATTAAATATGATTTGTCCTTTGCTAAATGTATTTCCTGAGATATTGGAACTTTCTGGTTTTGTTTGTTTTTTGTTTCCTTGAAATAGGAATTAAGATGGATGAAATGTTTCATTGGTCATAGCAGCAGCAGGACGAATAAGGTGGGTATGTTGAAAGATTGCAGTTAATATCTTTGCAGAGTATTTTAGATTTTGATTCTGTGTCCATCTAAGTACAAAGACATGTTTTACCTTTGTGTTTGAGTTGCTGTTTATTTGCCCATTTAAAATTCTTTAAGGTCATTGAGGGTCGACTCCATTGGGCTTGTACTCCATTGAAACTAATTGTTTTCATAATTTCCATAAAAGATATTAGTGGTTCAGCAGCAGTAAAGTGTGTTTTGATGCTCATCCTTATTTGCAGTCAAGACAAGACATGTGCCTTATTTGCTAAGACTTCATACTTCGTGTTGACATTTTAATTCACTTACAGAGATCCAGGACATGCTTTACTTAAAAAGATTTTTTAAAAACAAATTTAAAACATGACCATATATTTTTACAAGACTAACATTGGCAAATAAGAGAAACAGTGCTGCTTGAGTAATAACTGAGCCCTTTCTCATGGAGTGTATTCGCATGTTGCTGTCAAAGTTAAATGAGTTACAGACTTCTTTACAATGTAACCACCATTAAATTATGTGACTGAGATCTTTATTTTAATCTAAAAAATAGTTTGATTTTCTAATTTCAAAAATAAAAAGTTGTGGATTGTTTTTTAAATTTCATTCTTTCTTGTGCTGATGTAATAAAGAGGTTGTTACTGCCAGCTTAAAATGGCATTTTGAGAATGCTGTTGTGTTTCTATTGTATTTGCTCTGTGACTGTTGGTCTTGTCACCTCATGAAATCACAGAACAACTGGGTCAAAACCATCCTATTTAAATATCACCAAGTGTGATATTTGCTAATTGTGTCTTTGACTTATTATATTATAGTACTGTATTTGCTGGTATTGGTTTGTCCCTAATTGGCTGATGAAACTTAGTGTCAGTAGTATTCAAGCATTACTTTTTTTAAAGGACTGATTTCATTAGTATTTATGGTGTAATTGAATGTTGTATGAAAGTTAGCATGGTTTGTGTAGCAATGTGCTGTAATCTGATAACTCTTCCAGTTAATATCAGGATCATATCAAAATACCATAAACCTCACTGTGGTAGAACTGTACTTGTATTGAACAAGGATGTGAAAGGGCATCACTTAAGGAAAGATTGTCTTCGCTTTATTACTTCAGTCTTTTACCATTTTAGGAAAGAATGTTTTCCTTACCTAAACTGTGAGCTGTTCTTTTCCCCTTTGCATCTTTTTGAAGGCTGTACAGTACTGAAAGCCTTGCTTGAAGGGAGGCTGGCTGATGTCCTCATACCAGAAGAAGTTTAGTGCTTAGCTGTTAGTTTACCTTGAATTGTTGCACAGATGGAAAGGAAAGAATGTAATCAATAGCTCAGTCCATCTTTCAGAATTGTAATGCATTGTGGTCATTTATGGTTAAACTTTTTTTTTTTTTTTAGAATAATGAGATTTTTTTTCATGGAATCATATAAAGAGTAAAATTATGGAGTATTGAATCATAAACATGCTTTTTTTTTGAAGTGTGATTTTTACTTTTAGAGGCTGCTATAGGATGTTAATTTCTGTGTATGCATCATGTTTCATTCTGTGGCTTAGCAGTTTATTGTTTTTCAGAAAGTCTAAACCCAGGATTGTGGTTTAGAAAAAGTGTCATGGTTAATGCCAAGAAGAGGTCATGTGGCGAGCTTCAGAGCTGGGCTGTCTCAGCCCTGCTGAAGAGTCACTGGGGAGACAGGAGTATTCCTGTGGCTCACTTGGTTATTTGCCAGGAGGAGCAGGTGCTAAAGAGATGGAAAAGCAGCTTGGAAAATTTGTTTGATAGGTAAAGGAGTTGTGGGGAAAGAAACAACTCCTGGGAGACTTACTAAGATCTATCACTGAAACTGGTTTGGGTTATTAGCTTGGTTGTAAGTTACAGTTCCAGGGAATATTTTTTTGTTCAAGTGTGGGTGGCAGAGCAGTCAGAGCTGTGTTCCCATACTCAGTCTTTTTCATGAAGCCCTTTGTTACCAGTAGCTGAATGCTGAAATATCTGTAGGAATTACTTAATGGTTTTACATGACCCCAAAGCAGAAACCAAATCAAAAAACCCCTCAAAGGTGCATTGTCTTAATTTTTGGTGCATTATTCAGCTGTTAAGGACAATTGCAAAGGACTGTGTCTCTTCTTCAAAGGATCTTTCTCTTGGACCAAAACTATGAAATGGTGTATGGTGACAAATTACAGCTTAGACTGATGTCATTGCCTGTCATTGCATTATACCTGTGCTTCTTTGCTACTTCTCTTATATGTATGTTTGTGGCTATTTGGGATGAATTGTAGAAAATAGGGATTTTACAAAAAATGTTACTGATTTTTATAGTTTTGAGCACACTTCAGTCTTCAGCTAAATGACATAGAATGTAATTTTGGTGGATTTGTTTTGGCCATGACTGGTTGGCCTCCCTAAGGGAGACTACAGTCTGCTGATTGTGAGGGTGTGTAATCTCAGACTTATGTCAGGCTGTCTTTTCAAAGAGTGCTACATACACCAAGACATGAAGTTCTGACAGTGTTTGCTCTTCTTCAGCTCAATGAAAACAGAACTGCTGGTGAAGAACTAAGATAGACCATGCTTTTAGGAAGCAGGGCAGTAAAGCTGAACTACCCAACGCTGGTCTCTGCTAATTATGTGCAGTGTCATAAAGATACTACTATACTACCCCTCAAAATACTGTTAAGGAATTAGAAAGGATCAGTCTATAGAAATCGGCATAGTTCTGTTGTGTATATCAGTGTGCTACTCAGTGTGTGATGAATCGAGCACTTGGAAGTTAGCAGCCTGCCAGTAAAATAATACGGATGTTCAGTAGGTTGTGTAGCTTTTGTCATCAACAGATTTTGAGGCTTTACTGAAGCAGGAAAACAAATCAGTATTGGATTTAGAAAAAAGGACCTGTTCTATATTACAGGACTCAAATGGAGACCACCCAAATGCCTTCAGCTGGTTTTTGTTATTTTCACAAATAGTTTGTTCTTTTAGCAGAGTGTTTAAGAACAGAGTCAGGTCAATCGCTCTATTATGTTTTTCCCTAAATGGCAATATTAACCAAACTTTACAATATTGTTCATGATTGAAAAAAAAAAAAGTCATATAGATTCTCTTGGTTTTTTTTAGCTTCCAGAGAAAAATCGTGATAGACTGTTGTAATTTCAAATCTTCAAATTATAAATGTAATGCAGTGTGTTTTTGGAAACTTTTTTGTAGTTTGGCTGGATTGTACTTTGTAAGGGCCAATGCAGTATCTGTTATATTTTTTGGAATTTAGTAAATTAATTCAGAGATGTTATATATTTTCCATAGTTCAAGTACAATAAGTGGGATGCAGAATATTCTTGTCTTTCATACAGTATGAGTTATCTTTTATTACAGTCTTTATTTTTCAAAGGGCAGGTGTGCTGTATTTTTTACTGTCTTGTTTTTGGTGCTGAAGCATGCTTGGGTCCTCACTGAAGACCTAAAAGCAAACAGTCCTGGGCAGTTACCTTTGCTTAGTGTGTGTTTGTGTTCTCTTGTAAACCAGTGATTTTCTTTCTGGAAGGGTACCCTGATAGGCAAATGACAAAAATTTGCAGTCTGTAATGGGTGAGATACAAAGAAGAAATTATGCTGAAGGACAAAAAAGCAAAGACTGCCTGGCCCCAAATGATGTCTTGGCATGGTAGTAATGCCACATACTCAAAGTAGAGGACTGTGTGTTAAAAATCTTGTTTCTTCTCTTTACTTCTGATACTGTGTTCATACTTGCAATCAAACTAAACAAAGTGTGATGGTGTATAAAATGCTGTGGTAAAAATCAGTATGTTACTCTCATACAGCATGCCATCAAAATGGATGTGGTGCTGGGTGCCTCTAAAAAGGATGTAGAGAAGAAGGGAATCAGGGAAGAGTCTAAAAAAGGAATCTGTGGGGATGGAAATTTGCTTTTATAAAGAGAAATTGGAAAACAAAGAGATTTTTTAGCCTTTGAAAGGCAGTGAATATAGATAAGTATAACACAAGTACACAGAAGATGAATTGTTTGAAACTTGTTTTGTTGGTTCATGCTATAAGAGTAATGGGACATTCTTTGAAATTAAGGTGTCAGAGTGAGAAAGGAAACTGGAGAGGATCTATTTCTTAATAAACTGGTAAGACTGAGCTCTGCAGTCTAAGGATAATTTTAATTTAGAAAAATTCTGATAGAAATTGGGTAAGTTAGAGTGCAAGAATATTTACACAGGCTCAGGTTACCTTTTCTCCTGAAATAATATAATCCCTCATCTTTTTGTCACTTGCAAAATTATTTTTCCTTCATGATTTTTTAATAAAGTTCATCTAAAAACCATGTGTTGATGGTGTGAGTAAAGGAATGAAGTCTATCCCTATTTTGTTTATGGGAGAGTTACAGCATCTCACTAATTTGTTCTCTTTCCCTGTATTGGGTTATATCTAGGTGAGATACCCACTAGGTAATTTGTCTGGTTCCCTTAGTAGGATGCACTGATTTACTTTGTTTCTTTTGTAGATGTGGATATTGGAGAAGAGGTTTTGGGGATTAAAATCAGGGTCCTCATGAAATTGGAAAGAATTTGTGTAGGCCAGTTGTTTTTGTGACTTGCTACTTGTGAGACACTGTTCTGTTCAGCTTTGATTTTTCTATTGCCTGGGCTCGTGCATTAAGTTGGTGTTCCTGCAGTAATTTAATTTGAGTCAGTACACAAGTTTGTTCTGTACCTAGAGTGATGGAATATTTTGGGAGGATGAAATGAGCTAACGCTGGCCTTCTGTGTCAGCCTGCCAACTCCCAGCAAGTATGTAAAAAGTCATAAAAATAGCAGTGGGGGTATCTTAATTAAATGAGCATGCTTGTCGCTTTGCCAGTCTTTTCTCTTGGCATGGTTCAAGTCCTAGAAACTGTTTGCTTTCAGTCTCTATCAAACTCAAATATAAAACTCTGTGATAAAAGCATCAGAAGCAGTGTTCAACAGGAAAAGAGTGCAGAATTGGCTTTTTCTCATTCCCACTTAAATGTCCTTTTCTCTCCATTTAGTGCAGGCTGCAGTTTTTACTTTTGGTGTGTTTAGCAGCAGATTGAGTTAAATTTGTTGTATTTGGCTCTAGAGCAGCAAAGAGCAGATGTCACGGAGGTGCCATAACAGGAATAAAAAAATTCAGAAGTCTTGTGGGAATTTGGGGGTGAGAGGGAAGTCTTCCTCCTATTTTTTTCCATGCTAGAATCCATATTAGAACATTTAGAGCTGGTATTCTGTTCAAAACTTGCCGTGCTGCAAGGATTCATGCACTGACGCAGACATTCTTTCCCACAGCTCAAATTGTGGAAACAGAGTTTATTTATAAAATAAAACATGCCTGTGAAATTATAATTGATACCTTAATTACAGGGAACTTGCCTGAACAATGGTAGTTTAGCAATCTGTGGGACATTTTCCTGGCTTAGAATAGCCACGATTTCTACTGAAGCATTTTCTCTGTGTGAATCCTAGAAATGGAATTCCCCTGTCAAGGCAGAAAAACTTCAGTAACTGAAAGCTACTCTGCCAGGGATGATAAGTCTAAAGTAACAGTCAACTTTTAAACATTATTTAGGGTTGGAACACTGAAAAGTAAACTTTGCTATTCTGGATTGTCACTACTTGAAAAATATGCATTTAAAAGCCACCACTACATGTTGCCATTCTTTACATAATCAGGTGGGTCCCAGATGTATGTGGGATCCTGGAGGAGTTTCTTGCTTTGGATTATTTCTTTTCACTTTTATAGATTACCACAATGCTCCAAAAATCAGTGGTGGCTTCTTTCTTTAAATCTTACCTTTTTAAGGGCCTTTTCTGAAAATACCTGTTATAGTTTGTTAGTTAGCAGCCTGACTGCTTGCTTGTTTCTCTTTCTTTCTCACATCTTTGTTTTTCATTCATCATCTACTCACACTGCAACAGTATATATTGCCACAGTATAGTTTATAAAAACATAAATACTATGTAATTTACATAATATTTATATAATTTTGATTGCATGTTGCTGTATTTAAAAATTGTGCCTATTCTCTGGTGTTGTATGTGTAGAATGATGTACTTGATAATTTCTGGAGGAATTTTTTTTTTGTCTGTGAGGAACAAGTTTTATTTACACAGTGATCTGGAGGGGAGGACAGTAATAAATCTACTTTTCCTTGAGATGGTACTCACTGATCTTGTATTAGTGTTTTAGTAAACCACATTGACTCCTGCTTTGGGTCTTCTGTTCTGGTGATGAAGCTGAACTCTTTTCTAGCTCTTATAATTTGCTGGAGAGATGATATTTGCAATAAAACTAATGTATGTTATTGTGCATTTAGTAAGAATATGAAGTCTGACTTTATTTTAAAAAGCAGTTAGTATAGTGGGGTGAGTTGACAGAAGCATCATATGTGTAAGTTATATAATGTACATGCTCTGTTCTGCTTTACAAAGTCCTGAGTAAAGTGTGCTGCTGTTCAGGTTTGAGAACAAATCTTGCCACGTCTTTTGCTGAAGAAAAATGTCAGTGCAGTGCTAAAAGAACACAGGACTAACTTGCCCCTTGGCTGTAGCATGTTGAGTTTCTTGGTTAGACAGCTAATTTCAGTGACTTGAAAGTGACAGGCCTGGAGATAACTGTGGTCAGAGCTGCTCCAGGAGGATTGAGTGATGCCTTTTGGATTTCCTAAATGATAAGGAAGCCGCGTTTGACAACAGCTGCTAGGAGGGTTATTCAGACACTGAGTTAGTCTTGTCCAGTGCAGGATTTTTCACCTCTGACCAGTTTAGAGCGTGTACTGCCTAAGGAGTGCTGGTCAAACTAACAGTTTTGGTGTGTTTAATTAACATAATTTTCGTTTGCCCTGAAGTTAATTTCTTACAGCTATTTTTCACCTGGCTGCCAAATTTCTTTGTGTCAGAAAGACCTCGTGACTACATTAAAAAAGTTAGAAAAATGTTATGTTGTGGATTCTGTATTTAAAGACTGTGTTCTGGAGGATTTAAGTAATTAAGTGTTTGTAAGATTTCTTTTGCATTATAAGATTTTGTTTCAAAAGAAGCATGAAACTGTAGAGTGTTTAGGCTAGAACAACGTTGTAACTGTTTTATTTCTATTTAATAATTTCATGCAAGCCTCAAACCTGCATTAATGTACTAGCATGGTTTGAAGATAGCTGGGTATTGTGAGAAGAGCTGGTCTAGGGTGTTATTAAGGTATAATTGATCTAATTCACTGCAAAAGTTTTGAAACCTTTTTGAAGGTGTTTTTCCATCTAAAAATCTTCAAATATTTGGTGTAAAACATTGCTGTTTATTGGAAAGTGAAATTTCTGTTCAGTTTTGAAAGCAAGTTTTGTTCATGTTCAAGATTAAAGCAGACCAAACTTGCTTTTCTTTTCCATTTAAAAATTATTCTACACTTACAGAAATGTAGATGCCTTTGAAAGATTTAGCTGATCAACTTTTGAGAAGCATAAAAATTCCTTAGATTAATAATAATGCTAACAAAATTGATGGGAACTGCTGAATATACAACTGGTTTGTTTTGGGTATCTTCCTGTTCCAGGAAGCTGTTCATTTTGAAAAAGCAAAAAAATCAAAAACTATAAAATCTTCGTTATACAGGTTGTGGAATAATGGGTTTTAATTTGACCATCATCAAAAATGCAAGTCAAGAAAAAAGAATAATGTATTGATGGTAATATCTAAGAATTTGTAAAGCATCTTTCCCCTAGAAAACAAAAAGTAAAAAAGAATTCGTAAAGTGGACTGTGCCTATAGATTATTGCAAGTATTCTATCAGGGGAATAGGAGAGGCTAAGTATCCTGAGCCTTATTTAACCCTGAGGGGTTTCAGTGATGAGAGATGTAATTAATTTGGGCATGTGAGTTTTTTTTGTCAAAGTGGAATTATGTTTTGAAGTTTTCAGTAATGAAAGTGATTTATTTAAATTATCTTCATATTATTTCAAACATGAAACACTAGAAAGACCATTTTCAAAATATTTATTAATAATTGCAAAATTAATAGATAAACCTAAAGAATTCATAGACGTTAGTAATGATTAAGAGAGAACAGCCATGCTTGCCTGATGGAGGATATTTGCAGAGAATGGTTTCAGGTTTTCTTTACTGGCCTCTCTGTCTCCAAGACTTGTGTGTCAGTGGTATAGTTACCTGATAATTCAGTTTTTGGTAATTATCTTTAGAAAGCTGCTCTGGATTGGGAAGGATAAAATGTTTAATGTGTATACTTGCAGTAAGGAAGGCACTGGGTGGGAATATTAACTTGTGTTATGTTGGCTGATGGTAGATGTCCCCAAAAGAGGAAGTTTTAAATTTTTGTTGAGATCTAGTCATATTACAAATAACTGTATTTAGAAGCATAGTAATTTTCAAAACTAGTATCTTTGGAATTCACTTTTTCATTACAAAGTGGTTCCACAGGCCCAAAATACGACATTTTTTACTTTAAGGATTTTAAAGTTGATTACATTTCCTTCTAGAAATAAGGTGAATGCCAGTAACCTCCCAATTAAAGAGCATTACTTGCAGTGGTGCACTAGAAACATGGAAGATCCTGAGTTGAAAGGGGTTTACAAGGATCACTGCCAGTTTTCAGATACAAGTTCTACAGAGGTTTCACAAAGAGCAGATGTGGCCAGGTGGAAAATGTCAATTTGCAAAGGAATCCTCTGCAGTGCCCAGTGTTGGGAGCCACAGTGCTGCTTCAGGTGCAGCAGATGAGTCAGTTGCAAATTCATGTGTTGGGAGGAATGCTCAGTTTCTGACGTGCTGCCTACGCTGGGGAGGTACAGGGAACCCTTCCCATGGCTGTTGCCACCAACGCATTTGCACAGTAATAGCCCTTGTAGGCAGCTCCTGGCTTCTGACAGACTTCAGTCAGCTCACCTGGCTGAAAATAGGCTGTGGTTTTAAACACATTGAACTGAAAAAACCACACAGTATCACTGGGAGTATTTTTACTTTACACGTACAAGTCCTTTGAAAACAGAATATCTTGCGACAATATTGAAATTTTTTTTTCTGACCAATGAACAAACAGAACACAGTGTTATATGCTTCATGTAGATAGATTCTTGTTGCATTTATAGCTATTGAAAAGCTAGTGGCTCATCCACTACTACAGTTCTTTTGGGCCTAACATCTTGTATGAATATTGTACTGCTAAATCTTTAATCTGCTGTGGAGACAGACAAATTTAGGAGAAGTGACTTTAATCTTTGAAGAACGTGTATTGACTGGGAAAGCTAGTTCAGTTTATTTTTGCAAATCACCAACCCTCAGAAGTGGGATTAAGTTTAGTGCAGGAGAAGGTGGAACTTTCCATTTGTCTCCAGAGTGAGGTCGCAGTGCTTGTCTCTTTTCAGCTTCCATCTCAGTGAAATAAAATATAATTGTTTCATGTTTCAGTTTTATCTCCTGAAGTGTGGGAATTATGGTAACTTGTACAGGCTGTAATGTCAGCAATTACTTCTTGTCCTTGTTGCATCTTTACTGCTCTGTCTCTGCCCTATTTGCATGCCCATAGTTTAAATTCTTGTGTGCTGCTTTTGTATTTTCTTCTTTTTTTGCCCCTTGATTTTATTTATTTAGAGAGTCCACTGAGCAGGTAGCTGAGTAGACTTCAGCTGTGCAGGAATTTGTTGTGCATGTGGCTTTAGTGATTGCAAAATCCCACTCACCTTAGATGTGAAGGCAAGGAAAAGGAAACAAAATGGAATCCAACAGAAGAGATGAGAAAAGAAAGGCTTTAGTAGTAAAGGAAGGTAGAGAGAAACACCTGAGTCACAAGGCTGGAAGAAAAGAAGCTAAAGTGATACCCTGGTTTTGGCACTGCAATGTGTCATGATGCTGTTCTGATTTGTAGTTTTAAGAACAGCTAAAGAAGTGTGTTGCTCAAATAAGATAATTCACTGGTTCTTTTTTTAAATTGTAAAAGTATATTTTAATTTCATTTTTCAGTAGAGCAGATATACTAGAACTCCTTTTAGGGGAGCTTATTTTTATTTAATGAGGATATATTTATGGTAATTTTAATAAATAAATTAATAAAAACACTAGTGCTTGATTGCTTTATTGCTCATCTCTTATCTGACTGGGGTTATGTACAGCATTAGGTCTTGGTAGATCTGAAGGAATGCTATTTTCTTTATTGAGTAGCTTAGGAAAAAAAATCTTGTCTCACTAAAATGGATCCCAGTTCTGTGTGAAGGACAGGCGTGTGATCACTGTTCACTTTCCAATATCACACCTGAAGGCTTTCTAACTAGGCTGAACTACAGTCAGGTCACTCAAATTCCCCCATGTCCCTGGAGAACAGAAATTGTTTCACCAGCAAATACGTGGAGTACTTTGAGCCCATTTTGCTGAGTTATGGGGTTTATTTCAGAATTTGGGAGATTAATTTTTATGGAACAGGTAGCTGAGAGAGTTAGCATTCTTGCTTGAATAATGCCCTACATATTTTGGACAGAGATTTTCTTGACTAAATAAGAGCAAGATATTTCACCATCTTCTAAATGGAACACTGTTTGGTCAGCATAAATTTAAAAGAAAATTCCAGAAGAGACAACTGACCATTCTTGTGTGATGTTTGCAACCTTTTCATGTTTCTTCTGGGCTTTAATTATACTGCATATACATGGCAAGAAGAAAGACCAGGGGTTTTGTTCTTTTCATGGAGGTGTGGCTTTATCACAACATTGGGAATTTATAGCCTAGTAATATATAGTGTTTTTTCCATTCCTGCATGTTGCAATTGGTTTGTGCAGCCTTATAGTCTGGCAGCTGAAAGCTCACTTTTTCATTATTTTTTTTGGCAGGAAAGGGTTACTGTTCACATTTCCTGTGTAATTCCTTCTGATCTTGCTGGGCTGTAATTACTTTCTTGATGTTAAACATTCCCAGGCTCCTATAACCTTCTAGCCTGCTTGCACTGGCCAAGTTTGTCCCAGGTGATCATGTGGGCGAACCTCCTGTTTTTGAGGATAAAAATCTCTCCTTCCTGTGTAAGATAGGCTACATACTCATTCCTTTGCTGTGCAATCCCAAGAGAAATCTTTTAAAAAATAAAAATAAGGTAGCACATCAGTCTTTTAGAGTCAGACTTAGCAGCCAAAATACATCACAAATCAAGTGTGTGGGTTTAGAATTTGCTGAATCTTGGTTGAATTACTGTGAGTTCACACTGAAGATTATTTCTTCTTAATACATTTGGAAAATAGGTTATGATATAAAAAAAGACTGATTTTGACTGTAGCTTCTTACTTTTCACCATATAATTGGCAAATCTTTTTAAGCTTGTTTGAATGTAGAACTACTTAGCTGAGCCTTCAGGAATCTTTTCTTTTGAATTCTTTGCAGTAGCAGCATATTAAAATAAAAAAAAAGAAAAACCCCAGAATCTTACTCAGTTCTGTGTTTCTTAAATAGTTCAGTTACCCTGTGTTTCTTCTTATTTTCAATGTTAGTACATAAACTAAACCCAAGGTATTATTTTGTTTTTAAGTAGAAGTGACTGTATACTACTGAAAAGTGTTGACTTCAGAGGTGTGGGAACTGAAGTGTTCTGTTCTGCAAAGGCACCAAAAGGTTTTCTGTGCTGCTCTTCAGCTTTTATGTGCAGGAGACACCTGTAAGAATGTGAGTGAAGTGTGTTTTCCATGACCTTTATGCTGTTTTCTCACAGTGCCAAGAAAGATGAAAGGTTGTGATGGCAGGGTTTTTGTAGGGTTGAGGAGTTGTAATGTGCTGATACATTGACACTGGTGAATGTTGGGTTGCTTTGTTTTGGGTTTTTTTTGTTACTGACAATGTCAGAGAAAGTAATTAGAGGTTCTGTGCTCTATTGGTTCAAGAAGTTGCCTGAATTTTGATGCTTCAGTTAAGAGTCTCATTATCTCATTATCTCATTATCTTATTATTCTGTTGCAGGTAACTTTTCTGTCATAATCCTAGTCTTACTAACTTGTACATTTAATTGGCTGCTTTGTGAAATTCTCAGGCTGCAAGTCATTCTGTTTTGTTTAGCTATAATATTGTAGTTGCAACACTGTTATTCAGAATTCTTCCCAGTAACTGACTGACTGAAGTCTTGTGAATGTGTAACTGTGAGCTCAATGGGATTATATGATTATACCTGGAAGAAAATGGTTTGTAGATAATAAATTTTGGAGCCCTTTTCTTAGTTCTTTTTTTCTCATGCACTCAAATGCCTGTACTTTACTATATAAATAGAAATTAGAACAGTTGGCATGTGTGTTGTTGACTGTGCTGCTATGCTAGTGAACGATAGGAAGAATATATTTTAATGAAAATGTCTTTAATCTTTTCAGGAAGTCTTAAATGTGACACCTTAGTTACAACTGGAATGCAGTCAGTATGCTGCCCAGTTCTTAATTGCATACTCCATCATGTAACTGGGAACAGGGCTGTCAGATCTGTCTATTATTGTTGTTGAACCCAGATGTTCTTATGGGGTATTATTCAACACAGAGAAATCCAGTCCTGGCATAAAGTACTTGTACAATAGTTGCATAAAAAATCCATGAAGCACTAGGTGAGTATAACTACTCAGAAAAAGATGCTGCTTGTAATTTCCAGTTACACAGTCATTTTATTGTGGCCTGCTTGTCATCTTCAGGTACTTGAGATTTGTTAGGACACTTTGTATGAAGTGGGTTTACCTTTTGCATATCCACTTGGGTACGTGTTCAACGTATTGCAAGCATGACAGGCTTCTGTGCAGCAGGGTAATACTTTGTTTAAACATTTTTTTTTCCAAAACAGCTGACTTTTGACTATATATTATGAAAACTCTGATGAATTTAGGGTTAGTTGAGAGGCAAGCTCTCCTGAGTTCTGTTTTCCATCTAACAGGATGTATAGTTCATCTTGCCATTCATTTTATCTGTTTAATTTTGATTCTGCTTAGCTGAAGGCAGAGAATAATTACTTGCTACTTTGTAATTAAAGGTAACCTGTTTTGCATTTATTTTGTAAAATACTTAGAATGTAACTGACCAGACTCTCTATTATGAATTTCACCTTCGTGGTGGAAAGTACCCTGAGTTGTAATGAATTTTCTTCCATGAAAAATTTGTGGTTTCAGAGTCTATGTGAATTGCCTCTTGCTTTTTGTATAGAAGTCATGTTACAGGATGTAAGCTGGTTCTCTTTATCCTCTGTGTGTGTGTCCATGTTGATCTAGTGACTTAACATAAAACTCTTGTGGACTTCGATGTCTGTAATATACTAGAGTCAAGGTGATGCGTATAGCTGTGATGCAGAGAAGAATTGGACCTAACCTTAAGAGTGTTTAGTGCAGAGAAAGAAACTCAATTTTTAACAAGCTGCTGTAGAAATAAGGAATGATTTGAATTAGGGGAGCTTTTCAGCTTTCAGACAATGTAGTCAAATGTATTTTTATATTCAGAGTTGTTCTCTCTTAGGAAGGACATGTAAATTACTGTTGTGACAAAATGCGTAAATATGTCTAGGATTTGATAGTAATTAATTCATTTTACTTATCTAAGAATAGCTTAAGTTCCACAGTTTGAAACTGGCTATAAAAAGTAACATGTAAACAAATGTAACACACATCCGGTGTAATAGCACATTTGGTAGAACTGAAGTCGCTTTGTTTTCAGATGCAGTGGTTTCTCACTTTCAGTGTTCACAAGCTGTTTAGTCACAGAGCGCCTCTTGACTGGATTTTTAAGGGCACATTTATCTCCACGGCTTTCTTGACTTGAACTCTATATGATAGATTCTTAAGTACTGCTAAAATGTTGATGAATTATGTAGTTTGCCATTGGTGCGTAGAAAGAACCGTAGAATATCCCGAGTTGGAAGGGTCCCACAAGGATCATCAAAGTCCAGCTCTTGAGCCTTCACAGAGCAGCCTCGAGAGTCACACTCTGTGCCTGAGAGCATTGTCCAAATACTACTTGAACTCTGTCAGGCTGGTGCTGTGAACATTTCCCTGGAGAGCCTGTTCCAACCCAACCACCCTCTGGATGAAGAACCTTTTCTAATACTCAGCCTAAACCCTCCATGACACAACAGGCACTGATCTCTTCTCTGGTGACCAGTGACAGGACATGAGGGAATGGCCTGAAGTTGTGTCAGGGGAGATTTAGGCTGGATATCCAGAAAAGGTTCTTCACCCCGAGGATGGCTGGGCACTGGGACAGGCTCCCCAGGGCAGTGGTCACAATAGCAAGCCCAAAGGAATTCAAGAAGTGTTTGTACAATGCTCTCATGCACATGGTGTGACTCTCTGGGGGTGCTGTGCAGGGCCAGGAGTTGGACTCAATGCTCATTGTAGGTCCCTTCCAACTCAGGATATTCTGTGATTCTGTGTTTTAAAGTAGTTTTAATTTTATGGTTTTAGATTAACAGTCGTGCAAATAGAGAACCTTACAAGGCATTTACCAATTTGAAAGATGTTAGGAAACAGGGTACACTGTATCCTTATTATATATGTGTTTCTCCTCTATAGAAAGAGTTCTGTTCTAGTCATCTGCTCTCATGCTCAAAGTAATTTTATGTTTTGTCATCTGGTAGATGTATACATATTGTCTAAATTTTTTACTTATTGGAGGCTTCTTCTAAAATTGCCATCCCAAACTTAACATTTCAGAAAACTAAGCTCAATTCTTACATCTATATAAAATGAATTTAAATTCCAGTCTGTGATTTTTCATGATACTTAAATACCATAGGTGCTGCAGCTATTGCAGTCAACAGTTTTAAAAATACTTGCAAATTAAATAAGTATATAGCCAGAAATACTGAAAAAATATATACTTATTTATCTTTGAAGATAACTGTCATCAATTGAAATACTTATTTTTTAGATTCATCACAGGACTGTGGGTTTGAAGGGAACTCTTTGTCACTGCAATTTTGTGTTTCATTTCTAAGGTTAATTCAGTTCTGACTTGTGGCATGATCATTGACATTTACATGGTATGGGCCATGAAGCCTGCATGCAGCAAGTGAATTCACACAGATCAGAAATAGCTTAGAAGAAAAGTGCAAAATGTCTTAGGCAGTTATCACCATTATTTTTAATCTCCCCTCCTCCCTTCCAGTGCCCTAAAAAGAAGTAGTTGAGCTGGATGAATCAATGTTTGATACAGAGGATGATGCAGATTGTTGGCATGCACCCAGTGCACATCTCAAAACTACAAAGTTTGTAACATTATTTCACTACTAGTGAAAGGTGAATGACTGTGTGGAAGAGAAGTGAATGTGGTAGAAATAATATGTAGGGTTTTCTGCTTTGCTGCAAGGGAAGCAGCAAAGCAGAAAACCCTGCATATTATTGTTTTCACAGAAATATGTATTGTAATGTTCTTTCCATATTAAAACCCTTATATAAATCTTAAAAGATATCATGTTCTATGTCCAGGCTTGTATATTTTGCTATTTAGTGAAAGTTTTTGAGATAAAGCAAAATGATAGATAAGAAAACCAAATCACAGCTGTGTAAAGAAAACTATAGCAGACTGAAATAATTTGTGTGTTAAAACATGTTTAATGAGTGTTCACTAGAGAACTTCTAAAAATGAAATGTCACAGCAAAACCTTACAGACTTTTCTGAGATCTTGTATATTAAATGTTCTGTTGCCTGCTTGAACAGATCTCAGCATTCAGAAGACAAGCAGAGTAGTACTGTGCTAGTGGTTTATGTCTGAAAAAATATATTGGATACTTTCATCAATGTAATTCAGATCCTAGAAAGATGAGCAGTTTCTTAAAAGTCATTCTGTATTCAGTAAAGAAAATTTATGAGAATTCAGCCTGTTGCAGGTATTGGGAGCTTGTGCTGATAAATCACTTGGCCACTAATCAATTTTTGAAGCTTAAAAATAATTCTATGTATTTATTTGACAGTTTTCAAACAAATAAAAGCCACTCTGTTGTCTTCTGTACAGGTTTTTCTTTCTGAGGCATGCAGAATAAATAGAGCAGGTGTGTTAGGAGCTGTGATCTAATATTGCAGGTTGGGAGCCAAGAACAAGTTCAGCATGCACATACCTCCAGCTTTAATATTTAAAAGAAGAGTAAGCCTAAAAAACAAGGAGTACTTGAGCATAAAAATGTGACTTGCTTGACACCTACTTGTTCATTTAGTAACTCCCGGAACAATTCTTCTCTTAGGAAAAATGATTTGTTTGGTTGAAACAAGGTAGGAAGGGAGAGAAGCAATACAGTTTTAAAGAATGGGGAGCTAATGATGGCAAGCACTGTATGGCTTGGAGACAGGAGATTAAGGAGGTAAAGTTATTAATAAAAATCTGTGGGCAGTGGAGTACAATGGAGTTCTTTAAATATAGAGGATGTTCTTGAAGGGTACAAAAGCTTAGTAGTGATAGAAGTCCAATACTGGGCAAGGATGATAAATTTCTGCTGTGCAGAGAAAGGCATAAATATTCAATAAATATTTTGTTCTGTATTCAGAAAGAGGCTGGATGATGCTTTTACATCTCACCACCTCCATCATTAGTGATGGGAAGAATGTATTATCACTGTACCAGCAACTATTAATGTTAAATGTTTTTAAATCTGCTGCACTGACACCTACAGATACTAAAAAAGAAAAAAAGCTTAGAAGCTGTATGAATTATTCATTTTGAGTTTTAACAAATCATGGAACAGTGGAGAAATTTTAGAAGGCTGGAGGTGAAGTGGAACTGATGTGCCCAAATTTAGAAAGTATAATAAGTGCACCTTGAAAAGGCCAATAGTAGCATGGTGTCAGTGAAGATTTAAAGGAGAATTGCATAATTAATGCTGATGAGAATGGGCAAGTCAGACCTACATTGTACTGCTGTGTGGGGTTACTTCTTTCTGTAAACTGATATTAGACTGACTGGCCTGTAGTTCCCCAGATCCTCTCTCTTCCCTTTCTTGAAGATGGCTATGTGCCTTTTTCCAGTCTTTGGGAATCTCCCTTGATGCCATGACTTTTAAAAGATGATAGAGTGCATCCTTGTGGTGACCCTGATCAGCTCTCTCAGCACTACTGAATGCATCCTTCTGATCCTGTGGATTTGTACAGGTGCATCTTCGTCTAGTCTTGGTAATGTTTTATCAGTGCCTCAGCCAGTTCCATGGCTTTGTTCACCTTCTGTGCTGAGCATTAGGCCCACTTTTTCCTTAGCCTTTCTTTTGTGACCTTCACCTTTTTTTCACTCTCTTTGTGCATGCTTGAGTAGTGTCTCAAATAATTAGAACTCTGCTGTAATCTACAGACCCTGAGCATGACTAGCGAAGTTTGGATTTGGACATAAAGTAGGAATTAGTGCTGCTATTAAAAAAATAGATGTTTGGTTATTTAATTGCCCTAAGTGAGCAGAACTTCAGTATTAGAATTTGAAGGCTTGACATGACTCAAGCAGTGTAGGTATCCCATGGCATGGCTTTTATGGTAAATTAATGCAAAGGTACTGTGTGTCAAACCAAAAAAAACCTAGTTGCTTTAAAAGCTTGGTCATGCTTAATTGTTTTCCTCTTGAAGTACTAATTCAGTTTGGTCTTGCTTAGTTTGAGATTTAACTGAATGCATTTGGAATACAAATATCCGTAGGAACAGAAGACAAAGCTGGAGGCCCATAGAGAAAGAAGAATGTTCCCAGGGTTAGCACAGACTGCACGCCACAGCTGGTTGCTGGACAGCATCCAGGAATAATTTTGACATGTTTATTTCACATTTTTTCTCCATGAACATGTTTTAAGGACACTTCATTAAAAATGTCCGATAGTCTTTGAAGCTCTGTGCCTTTAACATTTTTCAAACAACAAACAGGGTGGTGGATACAAAAACGAAAATTATTTTGGCAAGGATTATTTGCACAATGAGAACAACACAAGCTAAGTGAGTGAAGGCAGTAAACTAGGACAGGTTATATTTTGATTTTTTTTTTGTATTTTTAACTGTGTGAAAGTTTTTTTAATAAGTGTGGTTCATCAGTAACACAGTGCTGATAGACAAGAACAGACTGCAAGAAAGAGAATAATTTAACTAAGTCATAGAATATGTTGTCCTGTATATTTTCTAGGAATGGTGTACCAGTTTTGAACATCAGCTGATATTTTGTGTACTTCTTGATGCTAGTCAATAACACATGTCACCAAAACTGGCTATGTCTGGAATGTTTGTGTCTATTCAAGTTCTACTATTTGTATTAAAAAATGTATGTATACCAGATTGACTAGCAAATACACTCTCTTATGTTCTGATTGTTCTTAAAGTAAATGACACATTAGTCACTTCAACCCAGCAGTTGCTTTTTCAGTTGGGTCAGAGCTCTGGGAGCTCCCAGCCAGGGAACTGGGACATTCCATGCAGGAGAATCCATCAAAGTGGTGACAGTCCTTTCCCAGAGAATGAGAGGGATGTGACCAAGCAAACAATGCGGGTGAGCAGCTGAACCTCTCTGCTGTGGTCTGTGTGAATTAGTCTGGGCTCAGCAGCAACAGGGAGGGCAGATGCTGCCTCTGCTGCCTGGGCTCAGCTCTCAGCTGGGCTGTCACTGCCTGGCTGCGGCTCTTGTGAGGGTTCCAGAGCTGTAGTTCACACCTTCAGCTGTGGATGTTGAACTGCCTTAATTATGCAAGATAATTTTGAGTGCATTGGTTGCATGTTGGGAATTCTTTTTATCTACAAGTATAAAATTTACACAATATTCTTTAACACTTAAGGCACCCACTGTGACAGAACTTATATAAAATGTGACCTTTTAATTTTTGCACTAAATTTGGAACTCTGGGTTTTATGAGTGAGATTATGTTCTAATTTGTCAGCTTAATGTTTGATGATTCTTCCAATGTAGAACAATTTAATATATGCTTGGGAGGCAGGTGGAAGCTGCTTAAGATGGAAGTTGCTTGTGCTAGTCATTAGATTTTTACAAGATTTTTAGGTATGACCAGTTAAACACGATCCTTCCTGGTGAGTAGGATCGTGTTTGGGAAACCTAGGATAAAATTCATAGTTAAGCAATGTTTTTAATATTGGGTGTTGTTAAAAAAAAATTCAACTATTGTATTTGCTTGTCTAGTTTTAAAAGTCTATCTGTTCTTGAAGTGTACTAGACACTCAGCTATCCAGAAAAAGCCCATCCTTGGCCCTTGGAACAGTCTGGGCTGGCAGTATTGGAGGCAGAGTTTGGGGGCAGAATCAGTGTAGCACCAAAACAGGTGAACCAGTTCTTACTACAACACCTGATTCCTTGCCTGGAATATTTTTTACTACAGGGCTATCTGCAAGGACCAGTTGTGCCTCACAACAGTTACATGTGCTGAAATGAATTCTACTTCTTCAATAGACCTTAGAACTTGCTTTTGAGTTCAGCTGAAGAAAACAGGCTTCTTCCTTCAACATAAGTCACTAAATAGTTCGGTGTATAATTCAAATTAAGAACTTTTTTTGTTTGTTAGGCCTTAGAATATGGTTTGCTTTAGTGGTCTTAAGCATGTGGCAGTGTTAGTTTTTTGGTGCTAATACCATTTTCCTGGTCTTTGTTTCTTTAACTTCTGTCTTAGCAGTTTGAATGCATGTTAGAGGTGAGCCCTTTTGAGAGGGAGTTTTAACAGAAAGTCATCAATTGGTAGGCAGTTTGAATTTTAACTTCTTGGAAGCACATCACATCTTGGCCTAGGTCATTTATTGCTTGGTTGGGCACAGTCATAGTAAATGGATGTTATTTTATTTTTTATTTTTAATTTTTATTTTTATTTGTTAGTTCTTGAATATTTGGTTTTTTGGGTCTGTGACTACAATATTTTGAACTTAAAAACATACACTGCATTTTATGAAGTATGGAGGATATTGCTGCACAAACTTTATAAATGGTATAATGTAGCTTTCTTTAAGAAACTTGTAATGGAAATTCTTAAGAAACAGCTGTGGATGATGCTCTTATTTGGTACCGTGGCAAAATTGAGTACAGTGTTCAAGTTTGCAGCTGTAAAATCAGAAATAATTCCATTATTTTTGTCAGAATTGCAAAAGCAATTCACCTTGCAAAGCCTGGAGTGTTTTTTTTCTTTTTGTCAGCTGTTGGTTTTTCTTCTAAGTAGAACATTAACAACATACCCAGACTATATGAAAATAATGAAACCCTGTACAAAATCCTTCCTGAATGACACAGGAAGTTTTATCAGAGAGATGCAGATTAGCGTTGAAGTAACCCAAAATACTTCAGTCAAAATAGAAGAAGTGATTGACTATTTCTTGTTTAGTCTCTACAAAACTTCAGGGCCATCTGTGATTCTGTGAAGAATTTGGCATCACATTTCAAACTTAGTCAAAATTGTGCGGGTGAATGTAGCTCTTAATCCTCTGATTATTAGTGGAATTTTTAGGGCTGTGTTATCTGACACATTCAAATAAATTTTTTGTACATGTGGTTATGTTTTGAGGTATCAAATAGCTCCAAAATATGTTAGCACTATCAAATTAAACAGAACTTGCTCTCCTTTCAGCATTGCAGAGCTGATTTGTTCTTTCTGTAGTCTAAAATGAACAGAATCCTAAAGCTTTCACTGGAAGTTGTAACACTGCTGTAACACTAATAGTAATAGAAAGATTAAAAAAAAACTCAACCAAACAAGTAAAATACAACTAAATGGGTCTTTTTGGTCCTTCCTGTAGTCCTCTTTAATTATTTTGTTTGGTACCTTTGTACGTTAACCTTGTTCTGCTCTTTGAAATAATCTGGACTTCTGTAGTGTCAAAACAGGTTATTCATAAGAAAATAAAAAGTATATATGGCATTTTATTATAAAATGTCTTTATTCTCTGCCAATAACTGAAATTCTCTTTAATCCATCAGCATAATTGATAGATTAATTATTAAATATGGGGGGCTTAGGTAATTCTGAAGTGTGGTAAGAGCATTGTTATAGGAATTGATGGAACAATCTGTCCTATATATGTAAACCAAATTTTGCTGTCATTTTCAGGCTACCCTTTGCTGTCAGTTAGTAAATACAATATGATTTCTGAGAGGCAGTTGTTGATGTTTTTAAGACTCATCCAGACAAAGCTGTAAGGCCAGTGTTGACCCTGTTTGCAGCAGGGAAGTTGGACGGGATGACCTTGTGCAGTTTCTGCCAACCTGAATGATTTTGTGAGTAGCTGTGTACACAGCCACAGATGTTTGTCTGGTTCTGTGAAGTTTTAGTGTAACTCCAATGAAATTGCTGTTTTAGTGTTTGTGATATTGTTTATCTGAAAAGAAAGCTAATGTACAGCAGCAGGTACACAGTGAGAGATAAATATGTAGTCTGGTCTTACCAGATCAAAACAGTAATTAATTACGAACAAAAGTAAAAAAGTCTCAGAGTTTAATTAGGTATTACAGACTGAAAATCATAGTGGTGTGCTGCAATTCCACTATGAATGACTTAACATATTGCTAACAGAAGTGTAAGATACTCAGATTGTGTCTTATGAAACTGCATTGCTGAGAATCCCAGCAAAGCTTCTAAGCAGTTTGGACCCAAGCAATAAATGAGTGCTTAATTAAGAACCAGCATAACGTAGTGGGGAGGAACAGGAGTAGAAGGAACTGTGTTGTTTGAATTTTAAAAGTGAATTCTAGATTAGTCACTAAGAATGGTACACATTTCTGTTTCTTGTTTTGTTTTAAATACTAAGTTAATTTGAATTTAAATTGTAAGAACTATGGACAGCATAGATTTCATGTAGTATGTTGTAAAAATGAAATTTGTATTTTCCAGAACTATTTTTTTAGCTGTCCTAAGAGTCAAGAACAAAATCTACCAATTTGTATTGATTCATCATTTCACAGTTACATTCACACCAGTAATAATCAAGATTGTATTTTAAATCAGAAACTTTGGCCTTTTAGTACAAAGTAATGGCAAAGATGTCTAACCCAGACATGGCACTTACATGGGTCTCCAGTTTGTGGCATTCAGAGCACTCCTACCAAGAAGGGATTTACTAAGGAAAACATAATATGACAATCTGTCTTTTTAAATTGGAAATTTGGAAAAAAAAAAGTTATTTTTTGACATTCAATGAATTGGCTAATATTAGGCATAATGGTGACTGGGCTCTTTTCAATTTTTTTGGAATGGAGTTGTTTTCTTAAATGGAAAATAGTTGGGGTTATTTATAGTCATAAAAACTGTTCCAGGACACTTTATTTTAATACACATACATTTCATAAAATGAAGACTCAATATTGTACCTTCTTTAGCCTTCTCTTCTCCCAGTGTCTTGTTAAGAAATTTCACTTTAATACATTTTTTTGCAGGTCCTTGAATTTGCTTTTTTGGAGATAGTTACAGTTGTAAAATAATAATTAGTGAGACTGTATGCTAGTTTGTCCACAATAGTAGAAAATGTGTGGAACAGCCTCATTTCTTGCAGTGTATGTGCTAGTCTTTATTCATACACGTGAAAAACCTTCAAGCTGATTTCAAAAGACTTATCTGCTCAAGAAAAGCAATCATTTTTCATTTGCCTGCTATTTTAAGCCAAACGTTGATGTTGCCCTATGTTGTTTCATAAATAAGCTTTTATTCTCAGCAACATGTTACTGAAAGTGGCATAGAACCTGTCGTGTAGGCACAGTTCCACTCTGACAGATGGGCAGAGTGTGGGCTTGCCAGCCAACCATTCCCCACATCACCCAGCAGAGTATGAAGGGAAGCATTTTTGTCCAGGATTGCCACTGTGGCATTCGGTGCATGTAAGGCTTGAAGTTCAGGAAATGCGCTCGGACTGGTCCATCTCACAGGATGACCAAAAGTTTAAAAATAGCCTGGGTTTTAGGTTCTGCTGGGTTTGTACTGTTCTCTTTCTTTTTGTGGTTCTGCTGAAGTCATCTAATGCGCTCAGCCAAAAGAATTCTGCCATGGACACGCATTTCTCCGTGATGAATTATCTAAGTATGGAAACACAAGCAGTGAGCAATTTCAGACACTGTTGTTTGTGACTACATGCATATCTCTTTGGGTGTAGAATGGGAAGACTAGGATCTGATACAGGATTAACTCCTGATGTAAAAATACGAAAAATAGAAAACATGGAGTAAATCAGATGTTTGAGACTGAAGATGTAAATAGTGAAATGCAGAATATTGTTGCAGATTTTCAGAAATGCAAATCAGCTGTTGCTTGATTATTGGGGTTTAGGATTTTTGAGGTGTTTTTAGTTTTTAAACAAATTGGCTTAATGCCTTGTGCTTGATTTTATAAAGTAGCCAAGCACTGCAGGCTTTTGGCAGATACACTTGCTTGAACAAATGCTTTTGTGTGTTACGCTAGTCAGTCATTGTGTCTGTCATTTTTATCTTTCTCTCTATTTTTTCATAACTTCAATTTTTTAATCTTTTATTTCAACTCTAACTTGGCCTTTATATAACAATGGATTTTGCCAACTTTCCTGGAAGCTGCACTGATTCAATACATTCAGGCTTCTTGGGGAACTTGGTTTCAGTTGGAAAGTTTCTAAATTATGGGAAAATACTGTTTGCATGGCACTCATTTACAAGATGGCATGGTATGTGAAAGAACAGGTGTGAAAAATGAAGTGAATAAAATTGCTTTTGAAATACAAATGGGCATTTCATGGGCTTCTGTTGGGAGAATGTCTTTTCTAAACTGTAATAAGTATTTAATTTTTCTTTTCAGCTGGGTGTTTTAGTTCTGAAATTAAATTACATAATATTTCTTTATATGCTTAGTTTTAAATTAAAATTCATAATTAAGCTTAATATGAAGTTACAAGATTTGATTTAATGCTTTCTTCCAGTGCCTGAACTAATGTACACTGTATTAGAAGGTGCAGTTGTCATTGAGAAGCTTTGTTCTTTTAACAAAAGGTACCAAAAATAAATTTGGTTAGGGTCATAGTGGTCTAGTTTAATACTGTTATGATAATAAGTCCTATAATTACTTTCAGGTAGTTCTTCCTTCCCAGAGGATGAGGTTTTTAGTTTTGATGTCTGCTTAAAGCATGAGGATGACAGTAAAATTAATGTCATAACCTTTACAGCCTATTTATCGCTTTCTCTGTAATATCCTAAAGGATTTTGTGTAACATCTAAGATAAATGTCTTAGTATGGACAAGCATCGAATTAGGTTAATTGGGTTCAACTGATATTCATATTCAGTGTGTCTGTCAGGACACCTGTTTCATATAAAAGACCTGTGGGTATCTTCCTATGAAAATTGCTTTGAAATTATTACATGTATATGCTCTGCTTCCTTTACAGACTGAGTTACAGTATGGGATTTTTTTTCCAGTTTGCTTGCTATTTTTGCCTCTTAGGAATAATGCAATTTATCCTTTCATTCTCTGGTAACATAAGGAATAGTACAGGCATGACAGAACTTATTTTATGGCATTAAGAGAGATTTTACTTTCTAATTCTGTCCGGCTTCAATGCCACTTCACTTGAAATTCTTGTAATAGATTTCTTTTCTTTCATCTCTGAGTAGTCAGCAGATTTCTAGAAAACTAATTTCAGTTCTGGAATACTGTGACTTGAATGATTTTATTTAGAGTCTTATGGTAGAGTTATATACTGAGCAAAACAAATTTTAACATTATATAGAATTTTAAAATCTTCATAGTTTTTATAAGCTCTCAGGTGGAGAATAATTTATGATATTGGCAGATAGAAATTCGTGTATTTGGAAAGAGCCAGTATTGGAATCAAATGTAACCAGGGAAGAGTGAAAGAACATTTGCCTCTTCAGTATTCAATAAGAACATCAGGACATACTGAATTATTAGTTGCAGACCAGCCTAAATTTTTTTCTGGATGTAAGAACATAAAAGAGGTACAAAATTAAATTAGTAATTTTAGTTCTAAGCATAGCTTTTTTTGAACATCAGCTGGATTTTTTTTTATTTTATTTTTTTAATGGAAAGTAGTCATATCAAGCCAGATTTATAGTGAAGTGGGAAAAATACCCCCAGACTTGCTCAGGGCAGGCATAAGTAGTTTTGTGGATGTTATAATCTTCAAATTCTAAAAGTTTGAATCAATGTATTGTACAGAACTTTTTGAGACTTTATTTTATGTTTAGGACATGCATAAAATGTGTATAGATAATAAATATCTGTTAAACATGAGCCTAGCAGAAAAGCGTCAAAAACTGTCAGAGAAAGGATCAAAAAGACAGGATCACAATTGATGTATTTGAAAACAGTGTAAAACACAGATGGGACCAATGCACAATGTTTATGGTTTGCTTTGTAAATTATATGTAGTCAAAGAAAACATGCTTTAACACAGCGATATGTATGAGGATGGATAGAAAAATTTGAAGGGATAAGAATTTGTCCTGATTTCAGAATCTTGTGCTCTTCAGTTTTTCCAAAAAGAGAGGTTACTTGATTAAATATCTCCAAGTATAAAATGTAATGGAAGGTACTTTCATATTACAACAATAATAAAAATACTATTAATGAATTGCTAAAAGAAATTATCAATTTTAATTGGAGAAATTATACTATTTTAAAATTATTATTATTATTATTATTATTATTATTATTATTATTATTATTATTATTGTGATCAATGTCTGTCAAATAAGCACTGATTTTCTAGGTTAATACCATTATCTTGCTGCAGTTAGAGTTGAATTCAAATTATAGATGCCTCTATACAATGTTTGGTTTTATATGATCCAATTTTGTATTGTAGTGTTAGGGTTTGTGAGTGTGTCTGGGAAGAACATTGGAAAAATATCTGGAGCTTCTATTTCCACATAGTATTCTAAGAATTGTTGAACTGTATCCTGAAGTCTGGTTTGTTATAATTCTAAAAGTTGATGGTAGCTATAAGGGGCACCCTCTTAACATGATTTAATGCTCCTATACACAGGGAAAGAACATGGAAACCGAAAAACAATGTGATTTTGAAAGAGTAAATTTGAGAAGCTTTATTTGAATATAATTTCTCAAATTGTTTTTACAAGAATATGTGTTGGTTTAAATGTTTCAGAGTGTTTTCAAGTCCTGTAAATACTAAGGGGGAAGAAAAACTTCAGACTTTGATTCTCTGAAAAGCTGTTATTTATCAACATGGCCTTAAGGAAGGATGTCTTACAATGTGGGTGACAGACAAGTTGGAAAGCCACACTGATTTCCGGAAGTGTCTCACCATTCCAAAATTCTACTGATGTGGCCTGTTCCATTCTTCAGTGTGCAGAGGGAGCTGTCTGTATGCTTCCACAACATCAAGCTGCATTTAGATGAGCCAGTGTGTGTTTGAGTGCTGGGCCTGACAGCTCATGGCTTGGCTGCTTAAGTACCACGGACAGAGGCTCTCTGAGGCAGCTGGGGATCTGCTGATGGGCATCAGCACCCTGCCAGGAGGTGCTGGTTGATGCACCAGAGCTGCATGTTAGCTGTGGCTCAGAACAGAAGATACAGGTGCCAGAGCTTCACCTGTTTGCTGTGTGAGAGGTCTCCTCACAGCAGCCATGCTCAGTGTTCATCCATTCAGGATGTTGAACTTCCCGAGAATGGAATTGGTGTTCTTTTCACTTTATGGCTACCTACAGAACCATCTTCTTCCAGAACCTCACTTTTGCTTTTTGAGAGTCAATTTTTTTTGCATGATAGTAAAGAAATATGTTCAAGGCTTTTTTTTTTTTTTTGGTATTTGCATCATTATTTGTCCTATGTATTCTGTATTTAATCAAAACTAATCTTTGGAACATCATGTGCTCAGAAGATGTGTCCTGAGTGCATGTCTGGCATGTTCTTGATGAAAGATTCTCCTGGCTGTTAAATTGGTCAGGAAAGTCAGCAGTCTCCACGTCTGTGCAGCTGGCTTTGTTTGTGGGAATGTTGTAGATGTTCACTATGGATATATGAAAACCAAGATCTGAGTAAACCCACAAGAAGTTTTAGTTCCATCTGTATCAGTCAATGGACTTTTCTGTTGCCTTCCCAAAGCCTCTGGCTGCATCAGCAGAACAAGAGCTTCATACCCTTTGTGATGTGTAACATGTTAGTGGTGTTCCGTTGAACCAAACTATTATGCAGCCATTCCAAAAGCTAGGCCATTTTATGAAAAATAAATCTAAGTGGAGAACAGTAGTTTTTATATTGTCATTGTATTATCCTGTGTCTTTCCTCCCTGACTGTTGAATCCCACTTCAGCAGAGCTTGAACAGCACACTCAACTGCACTGGAAAGAAGCAGCCAACTCTTGATTTACTGGGTGGCCATTTGATGTAAAACCATTTTGTCAAATGCAGTGTGTCACATCTTGCTGTAAATACCATCAGCACATTCAGGACAGGCGGCAATGTAATGTTTGGTTCACAAGAGCAAGGTAGTGTCTTCATTGTAGCATCCATGGAAGAGTCTGCTGGTCACACAGTTATGTCGGATCCATGCAGTCACAGAGAATCACAATGGTTTGGGTTGGAAGGGACCCTAAAGGCCCCACCGAGTCCCAGCAGTCCTGCCTGGGCAGGTACCTTCTGCTAGATCACACTGCTCAAAGCTGCATCCAGCTTGGCCTTGGTGAGGCATTCACAGGAAAACTGTTCCAGTGCCTCACCACCCTTACAGTAAAGCATTTCTGTCTAGTATGTAATCTAAACCTATCCTCTTTCAATTTAATGCTAATACCCCTTGTCCTATCTGCAGATGCACTTGTAAAAAGTCCACTCCAGCTTTTCTGTTGGCTGTCTTTAGGTACTGGAGGGTGCTGTAAGGTCTCCTTGGAGCCTTCTTTTCTTCAGGCTGATCAGCCCCAGCTCTGTCTTCATAGAGAGTTGCTTTAGCCCTGTGATCAACACTGGGGCTCTCCTCTGGATCCTCCCCAACAGGTCCATGTGTTTGAAGGGAAATGATTGCTTAACCCTATATTGTCTGTGATTCTTCAGAATGTATTGCCATATGGGGATTCATGACTGTCCTCTTTCCTGGCTTTAAGAAGGTTGTTTAATCACAAAAAGCCTAAGTTAGTAGTACACAGTGTTGAAATATGGAGAGCACACATGGGGGTCCAAAGAAACCCTTGGTTTTAATCTCTGGTGATGTTTTCTTGAGAGCTATGGACATACTGGGATCCATTCTGAAGTACAAGTCTGGAAACTCTTGCCATTGTCCTGTTCATTTTTTTTTTGTTAGTTTGTAAGAAATTATCAGAGCTTCTAAGTATCTGTATTTCTTTCTAGGAACATTGTCGTAACTGTTAAAGGGCATAATGCAGAATCCGTTAACAGTTTCTGCAGGTATAGTATGCTTTCTATACTTTACTTAGAAATTAGATGCTTGTGATTCAAAATGTTGAAGAAATATCATTATTATTAATCACTATATCATTTGTGTCTAGTATTCTGCTGTGGTATGATTTGAAAAAAGAAAAGCTGTTACTGCAGGATTTATCACTTTAAACAATTACAGCAGCTAAAATTATATTCTTCTTTAGGGCATTGCTAATTACTGTTAACACCTGTAGTTGAAACTTGAAGAAGCATAAATCTGCTTCTTCTTTGATTCAGCAGAATGAAGTATTCAGGTTTTATTATTTTTAAAAAAAATCTTCATATATTTGAAAATCCCTGCTGTATTTGATCCCCATATTAAATGGGGTCAAAATCTATCTGTAAATTATGCTACACAGTTAGCAGAAACAGGAATGAATGTTAACTTATTTTTTTTAAATGCCTTTTCTTCAGCATTCCCATCATTACTATTTTTTCTTTTTGTTTAGTTCTTTCTTCTATGTGGTTTCTTTAAAAGCTGTCTTTAATTTGATTTAGTTTTCACTAGGGTTTTGTCTTGATTTTTTCCCTCTGCTATTAGTAAGGGTATTTGTGTATTCTCAAACCTCTAAATGTGTAGCTGTAACTTCAGTTTCCTTTCCCTTTTGATCTGTGTCTCAATGCTAATGCTTAAGTATGATTTTTAACATTAATGTAATTTTTAATGATACTTAAATGTGAGTGAACGTTTGATGGATACGACATCAGCTCTAATGGACCTTTCAGAACCATTGCTGGTTGTCAGTTAAGTTTCCATTGTTAGTACTTATGTTAATTAGGAAGAGCACTATCTATTACTTTATTTGAAGCCTTGAGCTTTTACTGTCATGTAAGTTTATACTTTACCTGTTTTGTGAGACTGAGTATTTTTATGATGCTATAATAATTCTGAGGAAGCTGTTCCAGAAGCATGTCATTCTGATTGATTTCAGGTGATTAATTCTGTGTCTCTTGGGACTGTTCTTTCAAGGCAGACAGTACTTCCTGTTGGGTAAAGCTGCCCATCCCAGAGTGTGCTCTACATTCCCATGCTTGTGACTGAAGTACTCAATTCTAATACTTAAAAGCATTCGTTTAATTTTTCCTTTAAGTAACAGGAATTTGACTTTGGTTATACTCTTACATTAAAGCCATTTCTGAATAGTAATAGGAGAATATAGACTGTGAAGCTCTATGTAAACTTCAAATCGATTAAGAATTTGCTTTGAAACTTTTTTGAAGGCTTTTTCTTTTTTCCCCTAAATCAAAATCCATTCCAGTCAGTATCCTGTTACTGACTTGTACCCAGAGGGAATGGTAAACTTAGAAGTGAGCTTCCATGTTAGAAGTCACAGAAAAACAGAATATCCTGAGTTGCAAGGGACCCACAAGGATCACAGAGTCCAACTCCTGGCCCTGCACAGCACCCCCCAAGAGTCACACCATGTGCATGAGAGCATTGTACAAACACTTCTTGAATTCCTTTGGGCTTGCTATTGTGACCACTGCCCTGGGGAGCCTGTCCCAGTGCCCAACCATCCTCTAGGTGAAGAACCTTTTCTGGATATCCAGCCTAATCCTCCCCTGACACAACTTCAGGCCATTCCCTCATGTCCTGTCACTTGTCCCTCCTCTGCTCCTCACAAAACTGCAGTGAGGTCTCCCCGCAGTGTCCTCTCCCCCAGGATGAACAGACCAAGTGATCTCAGCTGCTTCTCACACAGCTTCCCCTCAGGGCCCTTCACCAGCTTTGTGGCACTCCTTTTTATGCTTTCTAACAGTTTCGTATCTTCTGTATATTGTGGCACCCAGAGCTGCCCCCAGCACTCAGGTGAGGCTGCCCAGGGCAGAGCAGAGCAGGACAATCCCCTCCCTTGCCCTGCTGGCCATGCTGTGCCTGGTGCCCCCAGGACAGGGTTGGCCCTCCTGGCTGCCAGGGCACTGCTGGCTCAGGTTCGGCTTGCCATGGACATGGACCCCCAGGTTCCTTGCTGTGCTCTCCAGCCTCTCATTCCCCAGTCTGTACCTCCAGGGTTGCTCCATCCCAGGGACAAAATACGGCACTTTATATGTTGGACTTCATGTGGCTGGTGTTGCCCAGTCCTCTTAATTTGTCAAGATCTCTTTGCAGAACCTCCCTAGATCATGACCAGGAGCTATATCAGTGTGAAATGATGATACTCTACAAATACATTAGTCTCCGTATATTTTTTTTACTATGATACTTTTTTTGTCTTCATATCAAGTATCACTTGTTTCTTAAATATAGCACTTTGAAAACATGCAGGGTATTAGTAATTTGTGATGATTTATGTACAACTCTTATGTTGGTACATTTCTTACAAATAAAACTTTAGGGAATAGATTAGATTGGAAATGGAACCTATTCATCAGTTACATTCAGTGTGGCATATTTGTCAGTGTTTCTGTACTTTGAGTGTACTTGTTATTTTTCAGTTAAGTATGGAAGTAATGATTAGTGCAAGGTCTTTGAGTGACAGCTAAACACTTCACTGCTGCCATTTGTCATGTAATAGCAGGTGTTCTGTAATTTAATCCGTACTCCTTCAAGACATCTGTATTTTTCTCAGTTTTAAAATATTTTATAAGAAGCGTGACTATCTTTTAAGTAGCAAGCAATTGAAACACCATGTTCAATTAGATGCACTTTTCTGAACAATAAGTGTCTAACTTGTCAGATTTTATTTCTTCCTCAGGATTATGAAATTATCATTTCATTAATATGACAACATATGACATGACAACAGTCATTGAAGCATTATATTTGACTATTCACACTTATATTAAATATTTACTGTTGAGCAAGTGTTGGTATTTTTTATAATGCTCCATCATGGCATACAATACTGCTGTGCCTTAGTGAACTGAAATACTGTTGGCATTGTCAGATTTATAAAATATTTTTGTTAAATTACTCTAACATGAAAGAATTGTGTATCTTAGAGAAATATTTTGCAAAATATAAGACTGTCCTGGTTTATTTATCTAATAGGTTTTGTCTTTTTAAAATATCCATTGGAAAAGGGTATCACACACTAAAGTAATAGTTTTGTTCTTTGAATATGTTTATTTTAACTTTTTTAGAATCATAGGTCAAGTGTGGTTCTGCACACTTTGTATCCATGTTAGTATGGTTGTTTGGTGCTGGGAGATCTCAAACTTCCATTAGCCTTGTAAATGTGTTTCTTAGCATCAGCTCTCACTTTGCTGGAACCCCTGCTGCCTTTGTATCATTAACATAAATGCAGGTGCAAATAGCATTTATGTACTTTGATAGAAAGCAGTTGGAGACGTTTCACTGTGGGACACGACACTTTCAGATTGTGTACATCTGTTCAAATAATGTATCCAAGCCAGTGACATGAATGCAAGGATAAAAACATCTGCCCCTGAGACCATTTGCCATACAGCAGATGCTTGCATCTTTATTTATGCAGATGGTTTGTGTGATGCGCTGAGCAATGATGAAAGCGGGAAAGTTTGACAAAGATTTCAGGGTATTCCTTGGGATGGGAAAATACGTTGGTAACAGTGCTTTATTTTCATTTGTCTACTGAAAGAAGAACATCTAGTGTAAATACTAGTGGTTCTAGTAACACGGATGTGCCATTTCAGGCACTGACTAGATTAACACAAGTTCAGTAAAGGATTTTTTTTTCATCTCAGGCAGAATAATTGTACTGCAGTTGTAGAAGATGCTGATAGAAGTAATTACTTTCAAACAGGAGGGCTCAGCTGCTTAGCTTTAGGATGCTCTCAAGTTATGCAAAACAATGAATTGACTGAAGAGTTTTCAGAGGTAGAATGTTTTGAAATACTAAGGTAACTCGTCACGAAGTTGTGCGGAGGTTGGGTGCGGTTGTGTACCTGACTGCGGCTTGGGGGATTTTTCAGGACAAGCCGTATTTAACATTACGAAAATATTAGGCCAGTTATTAGGCCTGTGTGTTGTTTGAAGCCTGCAGCGGGGCGGTGGCCATGAGCCGCGGCTCGGAGCCGGGCTGGACGCGCGGAGCGGGGCTGCGGGACGGGCACCGACTCCCTCTGCTGGCTCCGCTCCCGGCTCCGCTCCCGGCTCCGCTCCCGGCTCCGCGCACGGGCACGGACACGGACACGGACACGGGCACGGACACGGCCGGGCAAGGGCGGCATCCTCCGCTTCCATCCTCACTGCCCGGCCTTGCTGATGCATTGTCACCTGTCTGCAGTGTATCCCACAGCTCATCCAGCCCCTTCTCTCGAGAACCAGCGCTGCCTTTAAACAGCATGGTGTGGTTAGCATGGGCAAGCTAGCAATGCCAATAAGCATTGCAAATAATTGTAATTATGCACTGAGGGAGGAAAATCAGTCAGATACAGTAATTTGAATGGTTTTCTGCTGCATCCTACTGCCAGTGAGGTCTAGCTGTGTCCAAGTTCATCAGCAAGTGATAATTTTATATGTTATGAAAATTAATATTTGTCTAGCCAGGACCATAGCATTTCAGAAGATGTTTTAGTTTTCCCATGCAATGCAGATCCATGTCTATCTTTGAAAAAATATACATACCGTGGAGATCCTTTAATCTTTTAGTTTTAATCTTCAACTGAATTAACTGCAGGTAACAATGTTTGGTGTTTCTCAGCTAGAGCTGGAGAGTTTTTCCAAAGAAATCTGGCTTCTGAAGAAAAAAAGGGGGCACAATTAGAGCAAACAAAAACCTTCTATAGGGATTCCCCATTCAAAACTTAGACCACTTAAGTAATATTCAGTGAAATTACCTATTAAAAAAACCCCTCAGAAGATACTCTCCAGCTATCCTTGGAGTTTAACAGTTTTTCTGGCCCTTTCTTTGGAGAGTGGTAAGTTAGTGTATAATTTATAACAGAAGACTCAAAATAGGCCAAGACAAGACTGGCAGTCTTTTGATCCTCAGTTCATGAGGGAACATTTTTGAGGTTTGTACTACAGAAGTCACCATGCAGATGTTTTTAAAGCCTCAAGTAAAATATGATTGCTGTATTGAGCCGAAGTAGTAAATTAATTGTTTTCTCTTGCATACAGTCTTTCTTTAGAAAAAAGGTGCACTGATTCTCACACAAAAAAGTACTCTTTAACAGGAATAAAACTTTCATTTTTTTGTTGTGTTGTCTTTTGTTTGCATGTCAGTATTAAAAAAAATTAAATTTTGGGAGTAAGAGGCCTAATTCCCTTACTGAAGTGAGACATACATGTTTTCTGTCCCAAAGAGGGTTGAACTCTCAGTAGGATGTAGGTATGTCCTCTTTTTTGAAAGAAGAGTAAAAATCTAATCAGAAACTATTTTATGATTTTATTAATTAAATGGTTCTACTTGACCTTTTCATGCTGCATAGTTCTTGAAGAATTTTACCTTAATTTTTGTAGCAGTTTTGGTAGTTACTGTTTCCTGTACTTAAGAGAAAATAAGTCCATTAATTACTACATACATTAGGCATATTGAAATTTTGTCCATGTTGATTTGATCTTGATAGACCCTTTAAAAATAACTATACATTGACTTTACAGTGGATGAATCACTGTTTAGGTCCATGTCTTTCCTGAAGCTCACTAAAAGAAATTTCCACTGGCAATTCTGTCCGGAATTTTGAAAAATCCTATTACAGGTGTTTATCCCCACTTTCTAAAGTACCTAATTTATATTTGCAATGCTGTTTGGGGGTTATGAATTACTAGTTTATGACCAATGCTTCCATCACCTCCTTCAACTATTTTCTGAACAATTAGTTCCCCCAAGTGGCTGCATCAATCCAGCTTTGCTTTGCAAATCTTCAGGGATGGTGTCCTCTATGGAACAGAATGACTGGGTAAAACCAACAAAGATAACCAGTGGACTTGCAGTGATAGCAAAATAATTTCCATTCTACTCAATTGCATCCTGTCAGATCACCAAGGTTCCCAGGTAATGCCCACTCTGAGGCTGACATAATTGGTTGCTGGAACTTGCAGAGGCGTAAAGAAGCTGAAATTCAGTCTTTGATGATGTTTCTAACAGTGTCTCTCAAAAAGAAGTTCTGTGCTTAAATAGAAATTAAATTCAGTCACTTATTTGTGTGGTTGTAGAGGCCAGGAACCATTTTGAGCCCTTAGTTCTTATACTGCCATAGTGAGAAAAATCTGTGTAGTTTTTTCAGCTGTAAAGGTGGAAAAGGTTGTAAGTAATTACAGATTCTTTATGTCTAGCTTTCTTTATGCCAATTTTCATTTCTTGATATGAAAATATTTTGATCTGCTTAAGACCTATTAATTTTGTTGATCTTAATATGAAATGAGTAACTTCTAACTTGAAAGGCTGTTCCTTCAAAAAAATGGAAGGCTTTTAAAGTTCACAAACACTGCATGAGAGGTGCTAAAAAACCAATTAGATCTGCTAATAAATATATTTTAAATTCACTGCAAAAGTGTCTAAAATTCTCGTATGTATATGTATGCTGACTCTTATATGTATTCTGACTTTAAATACTTTCTTCCTTTACACACTAGCACAAAAAAGGCTTTTTATTACAGGAGGTTGTGTTAAGCCATGCATTGTCCACATTATATATAGGAAGCTGCTTTTGAATAGTGATTCACCTATAGTGATTACCTATAGTGATTTTTGGATAGTGTGACTATTATGTTACAGGTTTCAACTAAAAAAGGTTGCCTCAAAGCTGTTGGCCACTTGTAGTTCCCTGCAGAAATAGTATTTCATACATATTTAAAAAGTTATTTGTGGTGGGACCATACAGAGATCTATCAAATCTAAATCTATGAGAAATTAAAAATTATTTCTTAATTATTACTGTTGCCAGTGCTGCTAATATAGTGACTAAATTTCTCACAATGTGTTAACTTGTGTTTAAGTCTGCCATAGTATGGGTATTTTTTATGTTATACTTTTCTCTGGGGACAGAGATACTGAAGCCAAGATGCTGGTGTGAGTGATGGGCAGGTAAAAAATGTCTCCCTTGTACCTAGTCTGAATCGACTTTGTTTTACCTTAAAAGCATTATGCTTTGTCCTGTTTCTGCAAACACTGTAAAAAAGTGTCGCTGTCTTGCTTTTCAGCCCCTTTCAGGTATTGTAAGGCCCCAATTGGGTCTTCTTGGAGCCTTCCCCAGACTAAATAACCCCATCTCTGTCCCAGCCTAACCTCATACAAGAGGTGTTCCATCCTCCTCATCATTTTCATGGCCCTTCTCTGGACTTGCTCCACAGGTCCATGTCTTTCCTATGCCAAGGGCTGTAGGGCTGATGCTGTGCTCCGGGTGGGTCTCACCAGGTCAGAGCAGAGGGGCAGAGTCCCCTCCCTCCCCTGCTGCCCACGGTGCTCTGGATGCAGCCCAGTTTGGTTTCTGGGCTGGGAGCGCATGTTTGCAGCTCACAGTCAGCTTTTCATCCACCAGTACCCCCAAGTTCTTGGCAGAGCTGCTCTGAATCACTTTGGCCCCACCTGTGTTGATACCAGGGACTGTCCTGACCCACGTGCAGGAACTCATGAGCTTCCCATGGGGCACTTCTTGATCTTGTCCAGGTGCCTCAGGCATCCCATCCTCCAGGTGTGCCAGCTGCACCTCTCAGGTTGCTTTTGCCTGCAGACTTGCTGAGGGTGCACTTAATGCCATTGTCAGTGTCACTGGTATGGAACAGCACTGGTCCCAGTATGGACCCAAGGGACACCACGGGTCACCCATCTCCGTGTGGGCATTGAACTGTTCACCATGAGCATCCAGCCAATCCCTTTTCCATCCAATAGCCCGTCAATCAATAGAGTCTATACCTCTCCAGTTTGGAGAAGAGGACTGTGTGAAAGGCCTCTCCTCTGTACTTCAAACAACAGAAGAAAGCAATTCTGGAAGTTGAGAAAGTGGCATAATCTAATTTTTGTTTTCTTAAGTTATGTTAGATCTGTATAAACTTTAGCATGTATCAATATATGGTTAATAGTGCAGAAAGGGCATTTCAGGCAAAAACAGACTGAATTAGAGAGGAAACTGGAGGACTTCTTAAATGCAAACTATATACCCATGATCTTGGATTACTGTATGACTTACCTCTGCAAGGTGGCAGTTTATGCTAAAAATAGTTGTAGCTTATTCCCACGCTGAAAAACGCCACTAGAAATTTTAATGTTGAACATCCTCTTTAATGGAATCCAATTAATGTAAAAAAAAGTATTGTTATTTCAATATGTTCTTCTGCTAAGAAGAGTCTTTTGGAGACCATTTAAGGCATCCAGAAAGCATCCCACTGCTCACAGAATTTCTTGAAATGCCCTATAATCCTAATCCCTTAAAATAATAAACTTGCACAGTCTGTAAAGAGGACTTTTCTAAATTATAAAATGCTTATTGCACAACTAGCAAATCACATTTATGTCCAAATCAGATCTAATTATATATAGCTTTAAAGACACAGTTTAAAGCTTCTAGAACTTTAACAAATTATTTTGTTCCTCCTTTGGAATACCAGAATAAGTTTTCTAATTGTATTTGCACATTCTGTATCTTAGTGTTTATGTGAATGATCTACAGAGATTTTTCCAATCTTGCATTAAAATACTTTGTTATATTGTTTATTTTTCTAAGCCAGTTTAAATTGCACAAAAGCACTATTATGTAAACGTAGTTATAATACTCTTTTAAAAATTGAGTACTAAAAAGGTAAGAAATGTGAGATTCCTCTTTTGGCTTAAATGCTTCTCCTTTCCACCTCATGTAATGTTGGTTACCTGACTTAAGTCTGCATTTAATTCCCATATCCCACCCTGACTCTTTGGCCTAGACACTTTTCAAGTCTCATTTCTAGCCTTGTCCTTTTTCTGCTTGCCCTGTATATTCTCCTGTTTCTCTTCCACACTGTCAGCTCTGCAGTTCAGAGATAAGGAGAGGCCATTTCCTCTTTCCAGCTTGGGTGCTTGGACCTGAAGCCATAGTTCAGGGAAAATCCGGCCCAGCCTGAAGCAGGAGCACATCCATAGAATGTAATCATTGGAAAAGTTAGCTGCTTGAAGTGCCTACTGAACACATGCCCAGAGTCTACAGCTTTGCTTAATTTGGGTAGCTCTCTCACAGATGAAAGAGACATTGCTGTGTCATATACAAAGGTCTTCACCTGATGCACAGGTGTGTCACTAGATTATTTTTTCTTATTTCTTTATATTTAATGTTTTAATGCAGACATACTGAGAATGGCTGGTGTTTTCTGTTGAAATTAATTTTAGAAAATTTTCTGATGCAAATACCCAGAACACAATATTCATCCCAGGCAGCTATTATTAGCAAAGGTAGAAACAAATGCAAATTAATTGCTGTAATGTATAGATCTGGAACCTCATGGTTTGTAGGTTTTATTAGTAATCTTACTTTGTATAGGTGTGTGGCAAAACTGGTTTTGAATAAAGAAGTCCAAATTCTGTTTTCTATAATATCTGCAGTTTATTTGCATGGAATTATGGAAAGGTAAATGAGCATAGAATTTAGTCCCTGTGTTAAAACTACTCAATAAAGCTACTGAATCTTCATTTTTTGAAGCATTTTGTTTTGCTGCTGTTGACTGTCTGCCATGACACTGAAGCTAAACCATCCCATCTGTTTGCCACATTAACCAGCTTTAATCAATTATTAAGCTATCACCTTGCATTTGGCATGTAATGCATTAGATTTTAAAGTGTATTTTGAGGAGAGAAAAGTGCCAAAGAGCAAAAAGCCATAGTTTTCTTAATGCATTAACTGGAAGTTAATGTTTTATATTGCCATTTTGTGTTGTCTTTTTCTGGGTTTTGTTGGTTTTGGGGGTTTGGTTGTTTGGGGTTTTTTTGTTCTGGGATCTATTTATAACTGAAGCACTTTTGCAGGTGGTGTTTTTTTGCATGCTAATCCTGCAGAGAAACATTGTGTCCAACAAAGTATGCTGGGTCAGCAAAAGCAAGAAACTTGTGCTGGAAAGACAGTATCCACAGGTATTTAGTGTGTATGGAGATTTGGCAAAATGAGTGATTAACTATCATTGGCAGAAAAAGATCTCATGTTGTGTCTTAGACAGTTGTGCATTTTTTTTCTTTCCCACAGAAAAGATATTCTTCCTTTTAAAGTCAGCAAAAGACTTAGCTGTATTAATATTCATTGAGTACTCAGGAATCTTCATCTATATTCTGTCTTTTCCTTCAAAACAAGATTATTCTTTTTTTGGTGTTATTTTCTCTCATATGTCAATTCATACACAAATGAAATACAAACGTGCACAACTGAGGCAGACCTACAAGGATTATTTAAAAAATTAAAAGGATTATTTAGAAAATGAACTCTGTTACTCAGTGGTTCCTGTGGTGGCTATTTGGTGGTTATTTTCAAAATTGACCAGATAGTACTGAAAACTAAATTTCTTCTGATACTTTCTACAGCATCTGAGTTCAGCAATGTTGTGTGCTTTACATAGGGAACAGGCTATAAAGGAAGTACAAATAAGGCAGAGTAGGCTGAGGTAGACCAGACTTGGATGACTTGGGAAGGCAGGGGAACCATGAAGAAGCAGCACCCCATGGAAACTCCATTTCCTCCAGAGGAGTCTTCCTAGCATGGATCTATCAGAGAATTTAATGCATCATTGATTTTTGTGTTGGTGTGTCACTGTCCACTTCTATACAATTTTAAGGTTATTTAGAAGGGATGAAAGCTTATGACATCCTGCAAGTACCTGAGGGATTTGATATTTGAAGGTTCTAGCATGGTAACCATTAATCTTTTAACAGAGACTTTTAAAGTAAATAGGTTGAACTGCATTTGTTTAGCCTTGTGTGTAATTAGTTAAAAGTGTTTACCTGTTGTCCCAATTCCACACTCATCTGAAAGACTGAGAACACAGCAGGTAAAAATGAGCTTCACGTCCTTCATATTAAACCTAATACTTTCATTTATTTCCTTTGTTATTAATGAAAATTTTAAAGAAAGTATAAAAATTGTTACCTTCCAGTGAAGGATTTGCAGATTTACTTGTAGAAAGAGTGTTGTGTAAAACAAAGGGCCAACCTCATAAATGCCATTACAGAGCCTCCCGTAACTGAAACTTCCCCTTCCTAGGTGAATGACTTCATGGGATTGCATAGGCACAAAGGCTTTTCCTCAGGCCACAGATGACAAGCCAAAATGAGTCCTTTGAATCAGAGACAGAAATAATTTGGAAGAAATGGAATGTCTCTGAGAAATGCATATGAGGTTTCCAAGCTGCCTTTGCACAAGCCAGCCAGCCAGAGCATATTCAAGTCTTTCAGTGTGGTGAAAACATGAATTACTATAGCTCTTGCTGTGTGCAAAGGAAGTTATGGAAACTTTTCACCAACTATAAATGGAAACCAGAATTTTGGTCACTGATGGTACTTTCATGCTCTGGGTGGCGTCAGCAGAACCTCCAGTCTGAATTGACTGGCTGCTTTCTCCTGATCCAAGATGCTAAGTGGTCTTGCACCAGTTCTTCCAATCAGCTTTCCCAGTCTGCAGGCAAAATGTTAACAGAGCCTGAAGCATCATCAGGCAGCTAGTCTGCATCTAGCCCTTCTCTATATTTAGGCACTGGCTAAGCAGCTTAACTCCAGTAGCTGTGTTGGAGGGGAGGGAAGTGCAGAGTCGAGTGTTCCTTTGCTTACCAGAAGCACTGCAAATTAATAATTGTGCACTAGAATGTCTAATGTCAACTTGTGAAAAAGTGGGGGGACAAAAAAATAAAATTGTACTGAAGGTTGGTACCAAACAACGTGGAAAACTTAGGATAAAATTACACTGGTTGGAAAAAGTGTTTGTATAAAAATCCCTTCTCAAATAGTTATATCAATTCTCAGTATTGTGTTACCTGTGTAAGAAAGACATTGATCTAAACAGACCTTATTTCAAAGAGCATCTTGTGTTTCATATTGATGAAGGTCTTGGCTTTTAGAGCAACACTCGCCTGTGGAATGCTGTGGAGATTCTTTATAGAAAACTAATTTTACTGCTGAATTTTGCATTAGGCAAGTCAATGCATTTGAGAAACATATGGTTCTTTTTAAAGCTAATGCTATACATTATTTCTACAAATACTTCCTCCTAAGTTCAAATTAACCTTTCTTTTATGACTGCCATTTGTGGAGGTGACGTGTCCACAGCAAACCTTCCACCTTTTCCTGTTACCATTGGTGGAAGAGTGGGTGCCTTGTAACTTGGAGTAGCAGGGGTAGTAATCTGCTTAAATGCTGGCATTCCTAAAAGTTATATGCAAATCAATGAATGAAATTTTGAAATAAAAAGGGAGAGGAACAAGAGAAATGAGAGAGAATGGAAACATCTTCATGTTGAATATTGTGGCAAGCTAAATAGCTGCAGATTTGGAGGAAGTCTTTATTGTCAGTGTCTGACAAGCATAATCTGGAGAAATAAGAACTGATTCTGTTCCCTAAAAGGAAAGTACCCTTATTTTGTTATCTGCTGTATTTAAGTTATATGGTTTGAGCTGTAACTATCATCAAAGTTCAGGGCTAGCTTGGTTAGTGATTAAAATACTTTACCTAGTGTTATTCTCCTTCTCAGAACTACTTAAATCATTTACTCAAAAGCAACAGGACGATACCTTGTGGGAAACAAATCATCATATGACTAACAAAAATCTTAGTAGCTGAAAATGTAAAGATTTCTATATAATTAATTACTAGATTAAAAACAATTAAAATTTGGGGCTAAAAAGTGCTGTAGGGAAACCTTTCTAAACATGTTTCTGCTTTTTCCAGGTTGCACAAGCCTGGATTGATCCCTGTGTGCAGGGATCTCTATTTATGTAGGACTTCTGGGTGTACTGTAACCCAGTCTGCACAGAATGTGTAGAAATTGAGAAGGGCTCTGCAGACATTGAGCAGAGAGAAAGTTATGGTGGTGCCCAGTAGTTTCACTTAACTGGAGTATAAAGAAAGTGCATAATGAACTCGGGGTTTGATGCAATAGATGGCAATAAAAGGATCAAAGGCTTATGCCCTGCATAGTTATTGCTCTATGAATCTGCTGATCAAAGAGTGTTGAAAAGCATCAGATCTACTAAATATGAACTGCACAGTTTCTATGTGATTGCTCAGTGAATCCAGCATGTCCTGAAGGCAGTGGCTTTACTGCACATGTGCACACCATGAATATGCACATGTATCTGTCCAGGAGTTCTGGTCATGAAACATGATAGGTCTGTAGCTTGCAGTGCTTGCTGCAAAGTGTGTGATGTCTGAGAAGAACATCCAGGATTAAGATAAATTTACTTGACTTTCCAGTGTTGGTAGTAATTCACAGTTACCTTTTTAAGTTCAGAATCACCTATAAATGCATTTGTAATAGATGTATTTAAAGTGGCAAGAAATGGAAACTTTCCTATGGAATTACTGTACTACAATATTTCAAGGTTGAGGCATTTACTTTCATGTATTCAATTCAAATGTGATTCTTCTCAAATGATTTTTGCTTATGTCCAAATTGCCTTTCTGCCTGGAATCTTTGTAGCTGAATTTTTAGTGGTTGCAATTTCCATTTTTCCAGGAAACCTATTCCAGGTTTGGAGAACTGGAGGCGTCAATAATTGAATTTGAGAGTGGGTAATGAGACTGATAGATGAAATGGTAGTGGTACAATTAACAATGTATCAACTCCTTTTCTGTGGAGTCTGAAAGGTCAGCAGGTGTCTTTGCTGCCTAATGCATATTATATTATATGAATTATATTGTTTTCCTTTTGTTTTTTTTAATTATCCTCACATTTTTTACTGAAAACATTTATTACTTTTATGAACACAAATAGAAACAGGAAGAAATTGTTATATAACCTTGATAAATTGCATATTTCAAGAAAGTGTTTAAATAATTTACTGCAGTAGTTCTGTTGTGAATTAGTGGCACCTGTGTAATTTTTGTGATTGGGTATTTAACAGTAGTTAATAGTTAATATTTTTTCAAATCCTCTTTGATTTTATTATACATTATTTGCATGTTTTGTGGCAGTAATTTTTCTAAGACTTCATCAGGCAAACTTTGGTCTGTGTCTCATAAAACCCACAAATTCTAAATAGTAGAGAATGTCTGAAAGATGGCATGATTCTTTTTGAAACACATGATCACAGCTGGTGCTCAGGGAAGTTGTGTGTCATGGAGCTTAAATCCTGTCCCTGTGTTTCCAGCAGAATATTGCCAGCATGCTCTCACAGCTTTTCCAGGGCTGAAGAGGCTTATGGGTGTATTTGTTCTGAAATGTCATGTAGTTTCTAACCTAGAAGGAAACATTCAATTAAGATTTGATTAAGAGGAATTTTTTTTTGCAAATCTGTGTTCAAACATGTTGCTTCAGACAGTGCTTTTGTCTAGGAAAGTTTTGCAGTTCTAGATTTAATTTCGTGTTCATTTAAATGCCTAAATATTTTTAATAATCTTATGTTAATAGTATCCTTTGTAAGCAATTTTATTTTTGAGAGAGTAATTTTTTTAAAATACTGTGTCTCATATTACATCTGTGTTATGTTATTCTTACAGATAAACAGAAATCCCCTTCGGATATAATACAAAGTTTTCAGAAGAAAAGTCAGTTTAGGACCATTGCTCCAAAAATGGTACCAAAAATTTTAACATCTGGAGTGGTTTCTTGCCTTCAGTCATCTTTGCCTGAGCCAATGACGCCAATTTCAGCTTCGGGTCCCAAGCCCCTGGTGGTGCCAGCTCAGAACTATGCTGTCATGCAGGTGGCTGCTCACAAGGGCACCTTTTCCCTGCTGGCTGTGCCGTGTGTTGCACCTGCCCTAACACAGCAAGTTCAGCAGTCAACTGTGGCCCCCTCTGAAAACCTAAAGCTGCCCATCCCCAGGTACCAATCTGTAAGAAATAAATTGCTGAGTGACAAAAAACCAGCACAAATCTCTAGTTTGAGTGCATGTCACAAGATTCCTAGCAAAGCCCTGGTCTCATCACAGACTTCCCCCATGACTCCTCTACCTGAAGACTGTCCTGAAGCTCATTCTAGTTCAGATTCAGCTGAGCAAGTGATGGTAGCAGACTGTGACTCAGCTGAAATTGGAGTTGCCACATCACTGAATAAAAGCAATTGTGTGGAATCTAGTTCGCTTTTGATGAACAAAACTAAAATTGCTAGCAGTAGTATTTCTGGACCATCTGTAGTTGAAGACTCTCTATCCAAGCCAGCAAGTACAACTAATCCCATGAAACTAAGTCTACATTCTGTGAAGACAGCATCGGAAACCACAAGAGAGTCACTCTTGACATCTGAGAAACTAAAGGAAAAACCCACAAATTCTACAAGTCCTGTTGCTGTCTTGTCATCAGCGGTTTTTGGCAGTACAATTCAGATGACTCCATCAGCACCAAAAGGAAAACTTCCTATTTTGCCTTACTCCAGAATGAAAAATTCAGTGTTCTGTAAATCTAAGCAGAATATTAATGTTATGGACCTAGCTGGTCATTCACTAAAGTCTGAATGTGAAAAGACACCATCTTTGAAAACCAAAGCCTTTGATAAGCAATTAGGGGTATCATTTACACAAGTCCCCAAACAATCCATTCGAGAAAATACCTTCTCTCCATCCAGTAAAGAGGATGATGTCGACAGTCTTAAAAAATTGAGCAGTGCAACCCCTAAAAGAAGAGGCAGGAAAAAAAGAGCCCCGGAAGATTTATTGGCTTTTCAGGCCAAGCGGAGGAAATGCATCATTAATAAGTTTAGAGAAGGAAGAGAGAGGGCAAAGGTTGATATTCAGACACCTGAAGACAATAAAGCAGAAGCAGTGAAGAGATACCGCAGTATCAGACCGAAACCAGTGGTGGTTGTGCAGGCGTTCGCCCCGCTGACTTCTGCAGCGGTCGTAGAGACGCCGTCTCGTGAGCAGGACTTATTCTTAAATGGTTCACTCACCAATAAATGTGTAAGCTCCAAGCACAGTGATGCTACATCAGCTAAATCAAGTGATCTGAGCAGAAATACATGTTCAGCCGTCCCTAAGCCGCTGCACAGATGCCAGGTGTGTAACCATACGTTCCAGTTCAAGCACCACCTCCAGGACCACATGAACACGCACACGAACAGGCGGCCCTACAGCTGCAGGATCTGCAGGAAGGCATATATCCATTCTGGGAGCCTGAGCACACATATGAAGCTTCATCACAACGAAGGCAAATCCAAAAAGCTGGTGTGCTGTGAATTCTGTGCTAAAGTCTTTGGCCATGCCAAAGTGTACTTTGGCCACCTCAGAGAAGTCCACAGGGTTGTTATCAGCACAGAGCCCTACGCTAGCGAGCAACAGGTGCAAGATACTTTAAAGAAGAGAGACGGGAATGTAAAAGAGGCAGAAGAAGCTGCAGAGAGGTGAGAGCTCTCACTAATTAAATGCTAATGAAAACTGGATTTCAAGTTGTCAGTGGATATTAATAAACCTCACCATTATGAAAATTGTTGCGTTTTTCCACCAAGTGAGATTTCTAATAATTTAAATATTCCATGAATCTAGTCAATCCATTAGACCAACCAGTATATTTTAGCTGATTTACTATAAATCAGCTAAATTATTAGCTGATTGTCTATAAATTATTGACACTTGAATATCTAAACTAATTTTGCATATATTCTAGTAACACCCAATATACTGCCATATTTGGGTCATTTGGTTTCTCATGGTTAGTGCTTTGTCTTCTGTCCCACCCACTTTGGGGTTTTCCCTAGAAGATAAGGGAACCAACTGCAGTAAGCAAAAAACAATTAATATTTCAGTATTAGCCTGTACTTTGCTTTCCCTGTTAAATATCATTATCCCACTTCCTTTTAGGGAATGCTGTGAGCTAATCTGTCCTGAGTTTACTGCTGCTTTTGCAATCACTCAACCAAGCAGAAAAGTTAACATGCACTGTATTAAGATGGATAGAACATACTTTTACCTCTGTATTATGATTTTGAGGTGAAATCTCTTGATACAATATAAATGTTGCCTTTTTTGTTTGTTCCAGTGCATTTATTTTCACTGAAGAACATTTGGGGCTTCAATGTAGCTCCTCACTGCAGTTCCATTCTACTCGTTTTACTTTTCATAGCTCCACTCTCTGGAGCAGCAGTCAGAAACTTTTACAGTCTTGAGACTAAGAAACACCAGTCCTTTTCTGTCAGTAGCTGTCATACAGTGAATCATTCAGTTTATCTGTTTTGTTGGGTAATCTGTCTAATATGTATAAATACACAGTGTTATGAAGTCCTTCTTGTAGATGTTATGAGAAGATGTCTGAGGAGATCTTGTTTTGATTGTGTTAACCAGGGACTGCCTGCGTATCCTTTATACTACAGGACTGTCCTAAATCAGGGGAAGGGGCTGTCCAATTGCCTATTAGCATTTAAACTTTTCTAAACTATGTTACCGACTTGCAGGAAAAAAAAAGCAAGAAACTTTGAAATGTCACAGTTTCCATCTTGGAAAGGGAGGTGATTTTGCCTCGAATTGACCCAGATCACTCATTGTTAACAAGTAGGTTTCTCTTACTTGTACATTACAGGTAATAGTAATTTTCACTTTTCTAGCACAGCACTAGAAGTATTTGGATTGACCTCCCTGAATCAGGAACTTCAACAAAAGTTATCAGCCTTTTATTAAAGGCTGGTGTTGTTAAAAGGTTATTTCTGCCAAAGCTAATTTTCAAGGCAATTCTTAAACTCAGAAGTGCCATTTGGTTTCAGTTTTTTCCTAATCAGCCTCACTAGTATTTATTTGCTTTCTTTTTTTTTCCTCTTCCAAATGAATTAGATACTGTAGAAACAATGTCCTTTTTTAATTAAAAGTGTTTCATGACTGTCATCTCTTCTTGGAACTTGCAAGGACAGAAATTTCAATCCCTCTTCTCTGCCTGGCTAATACTTAAATAGTTTGTATTTCCTTTTTTTAACAGGGGAAATAAGTGCAATTTTGAGGACCTGTTCCATAACCCAGGAGAAGTGAAATTACAGGTCAAATGTGGTCGATGCCAGTTTATTGCAGAGTCTTTTGGTGAAATGAAGTTTCACTTATTGTGCTGTCATGGAGAAGAGATTCAGGGAAGAGTGAAGGAAGGGGTTTTTCAAGGAAGCAGAGGAACAAAGGGGAAGCTGGTCAAACACACAACCCACGTGTGGAAACAGCACAATGAGAGAAGACATTTGGCAAAGTGCAGTGCCCATCAGGAGGAGCTGTATAATGTTCCAAAACCAAAGAGACAGATGTACTTCCACCATCAAAATAATGCCAATATTGTACCTAAAAGTGAACCAAGCCAGTCAGGAAGTGGTGAAGCCTCTAAGGAGATGCAAAATGTGGGGTTTGGCCCACAAAGGAAAAAAATAGAATTTTGGTCAAAAGCAGGCTATAACTGCATTTTATGCAAACAGTTATTTGGAAGAAAAGAGGATCTTTGTAATCATTGGCAGAGTCATCATAATTGTGAAGACCCTTCCACTTTATGGACAATTTTTACTTTGGCATCAAAAGAAGGAATTATTGAACTTTCTGATAATGGTGAATATTGAAGCTCAACTCTACAATGCTCTGAAAAGCATTAACTACCTTACCAAATTGTTCTTTCACTGTCTTGCTAAACTAACTCAGCAGATGTATCACTTAAAAGGTTTGTTAGTTGGGTTTGTTGGGGATTTTTTAAAAAGCCATATTAACCTTTATTTTGGTGACTAGAAAATGTAAACACATTTTCTGTATCATTCCAGATGGGTACATGGAAGCTGATTATGAATCGTTGTACTTAAAATTCATGCTTAAGGAACTTTATGACAGCAAATACTCAATACTAATTATTAACCTCAATGAAATATATTTGCAAGTTAAATTATACTATACACACAGAAATAAATCAATTTATATAAAGAAATCTAAGTCTTAAATTAAATTAAAAACCTGACTGGAAGTCAGATCCCGATTGTGCTCCCAGATTTTGTGGTAAATGCATATTTCCATGAAGTTCTCTCCATCACTTCAGTGTGCATACATGCAGCTGCACTCAGGAGCTTTATAGTCTATAATTTAAGAACTTCTGATTCTTGTTTTCTTGATTTCAGTGAACATTTCAATGAACATTTCAAAAATGTTCATTGCTTGCAGGTGTTTTTGGTGTTCTTTTCTGTCCTGGTAACAACAAAGATATTTGTATTTTAGGAGTAAAAATCTCCTGTGTATTTTTATGCCTGTAGCTTTCTGGGTTGAAGATTTGGTGCCACCCATGGAGGTAGAGCCCAGCACATCTCCAAGGGGGCAGGTCCTGTAAGAGGGTGGAGTTCTGGAGCTTGGTTTTGGTGAAAAGGTCATTGAAACCATTGAATCCAATTTGAAATTGATGTTTGAACTGCTTAAAGCCTTATGTTCCTCTGAATTATTTTGGGAGCAATAATGGAGGCAAGTCTAAGAAATCACCACATCATTCTTCAGCAGAAGTCAGAGCACGTCAGAGGACAAGAAAAACACAGCAGCACTGTCCCTACAGTGTCCCACTCCATTCATTCCTTCTTGTGGTCAGCTGTAATTGAGGGAGTGCAGTGATAAAAGAGTCATGCCTGAAATGGCCTGGCTTGCCTCTCACTGTTTTGCAAAAATTATGGTCATGAAAACATGAGAAGAGGTCTAAAAGTGTTGAGCTTTCTGACTGGGATTCCACAAGCTGTTGCAATATTTTGTGTATGTGTTTTGTTTTTAACAGTAAAGGCTGTTTTGATGACCTGATAGTTTTGAATGTGATTTCTTGTTGTGTGGTGCTTTGCCCTGAAGTTGAACTGTAAGGTAGGAATCAAGAATAACAAAAGACAAAAAGAAAATGCCCATAGAACTGTATTTTCCCATGGATTTTCAAAACTTTCTTCCTATTATCTGTTACTATAAATTCAGATTTATAGCTGTTTCTTTGCTTTCATATTTTGGGGTTTTTATGCTGAATTACCTTAAAAGTAGTAATTGTTCTTATTCTTGACACATTCATTTTTTAATGTTATGATATATTATACATTATTCATAATGTTACAATATATTCATATTTATTTTCACTGGCATATTTGGACAGGAACAGCTGTTTTTAAAGTCACTGTTTCACATCAGACTGAGGCTGTATTTAACTTAGTAGAGTGTGTTGCATTTAGCAGCATTTTTTGCCTCTGCAACTTAATCCTTTAACTTTAAAAATCAAACAGCAGGGTGTTTTCCATGAAACAGAAATGTGAGAACAATCCCTCCTTCCCATAGTTACACTGTGTCAAAGGGAAGTTCATTCCCAGCATAAAGCATGCATTTTATGAGTTGGGAAAAACCATTTAAATGTTTTGATCATGGTATTTTTTTAGAGTGAACATTAAATCACCCATCCCAAGGTATAGTTTAAAATGAGCTGACATAAATTCAGTACTGAGTCTCTTCTGTTCAGGAACAGCAGCAGCCATGGCAGAGTGGCCCTTTAAATTATTTTCAACAGGTATTTGTTTAAAACAGTGTTGCATCAGAGCCAGTGATGTAGGTGATTTGTTTGGGTGGTCATCAGGGAAGAGGTGCACTTTCCCTGGAGGGGGAAGTCAGTGGTGGTGGGAGGAGGGGGCTGGAATGACGGAGTCAGTTGCATTTTCTTTAGTAGAAATTTTCACGTGCAGTCTTCTCATCACATTTTTGTACTTCTCTCCCTTTCTCCAGGCCAAATGGGTAAAGGGGTCTCAGCTTTCAGTGGTTTAAAACCTGAAAACATGTTTTAAAGCATGGTTCTAAGCCACTTCTCAGTGTCCTCATAAATGTTTAAAATTAGAAGCCCTTTTTTTAAGACCCTGAAAGCATTCTTGTGTTTCAGGCTATTACAATTATGGTAGATTATGAAAGGTTGGGATTTTTTGGAAATAGCTTTGCATTAAATACAGATGTGTCCTTTGTTTAAAATGTCTTTATTTGGCATTTGTGTTCATTTTGATAAGATTTGGAGGCCCAAAGTGAGCCTTATATACTGCAACTTTTAGTAGTGTGTGTTTGCTGCCCAGCAGAAGGATTGTTATAAATACAGTTTGCTGTTTACCTTGAAGCTGGACAAGTTAACATCTGGTTTTGCACACAAATTATGTTTTTAAATTGTTAAACCGAATGTTATTGTTTTTGTAGCTGTAGTTTTGTTCCCCTCTGATTTTTCATTAAGTCTCTCTTTCAGTTCCACTGTTCAACTTTAAAGCCATTCCTCACATGGAAAGTTGTTCCTTCATCATCACGCCATAAATAACCAAAGCTGGAGGAGTTCCATCACTTTTCTGGCTTGCAGAGTATTGCCCTTCTCCAGCTGCAGAGCTACAGTTTCCTATGTCTAACCTGACATAGTTGCTGGCAGTAAATGTTTTGCTTCATTTATTTATTAGAATTCAGCTTGCTGCTTTTTAGCTCAATCGGAGTTGCTGTCATACCTCATTAGATACTTATTTTATCTGCTGTTCACTGAGCTCTTTGAAGAAAGTGGCATAAGAAGGATGAACAGGTATTTAAAGGAGCAGATTTCTGCCCATTTCATGCAGATGATGCTGATGTTTGAGGATCACCAGCTTATCTAGGCTCAGCCATGTAGTACATTGTATTTCTACAACACATCCACCTACACGTGCATCTATTTTGGAACGAAACGTATACTTCAAATTCAGCTGTCAGTTACTGTTATCAAACCCGAGCAATGCAGGTTTGGGATTGTTATGCATAAAGATTAAAATGCTATTAACTGTAGTAGGTTTGCTTGTCAAATTCCGTATAGCTCTGAAAAATGAAAATCTCTGTGTGCTGAGTATGACACAGAAAAAATCTGGTCTCATGAAGAAAAGTCTAATGGCTTAAAGGTTGTCCTCATTTCAGTGTGCACTTTTATAGCTGATCTGTCACATTACAGGATTTTCTCCACTTTTTATGAAATTGCCATAATTTTTCTTGGTGAGGAGGACTGAAGAAGACCTGAGTCTTCAAACAAGTTTCAGTGAAAAATGTGTCTCCTTTTTTCTAAACAAGCAGGAATGTTCCATGGACTCAAAAGTCTTGGTGCCATTTTATATATATACATATATATATATATATATATATACATATGCACAATGTGGGGAAACATGCAAGGTTTGGGGTTCAGTGTATCACTCTATGAGGCTGACCATTCTGCAGTTCTCAAGTTCTCAGAAACTAGAAATTTCAGTGTAAAAATAACTTGGTTTTCAGACTTGGGTGAATTTCTAATACCTTATTGACAAACCTTCAAGAAAGCCTGAAAAATGGCAATAACATACTTCTCTATTTGTGCTTTGTTAGGCAATTTTTTGGACATGGTGATACCAGAGGTGGTGTAAAATATGATACTGCTGATGCTGTTGAGTACAAAGGAAGCTTTCTCCCTTTCATTTTTTGATATAATTTTATTGACTTTTCTGTGTAAGCATTAGAAATGATGGGATAAATTACTATTTTTGCTGCTGACAAACCCAGAAACATCATTCTGAAGTTACTTTGCAGAAACCTCCCATTTTCATCTAGAATAAGAGATGAACCCAGAAAAAGCAAGTCCTGTAGGAGATACCTGAGCAAAGTGTTCCCTATGAGGCTCTCTGCACACTTACACTGCTGTAGGTGATGTTTACAGATCTTCTGCTGATGGGTACAAACAGTTTGTTCTCATCTAGAGTTACTTATCTTGGCCAATGGAAATAAGAATTAAAAAATGTCCATGCCTTCTCTTTCATTTGAATTTTTCTGCTAAATATTTCTGCTGTTACACCAGTCCAGATTGTGGTCCAAGCCATGAAGATACTCAAGCACTTTCTAGAGGCCTTTGAGCAGATTTCAGTGGAGGAAAGGGAAGGAAATGTGTGAGGGAAGGAGTGATGATGGAGGTTGGCACAATGTTTTGAATGTAAGTTCAAGCTTCTGTATGACTGACTTTGGTGGAAGCATTCTGGAGCCTTAAACTTCTCCATTCCACCCCCTTTGTTACATGATTCCAGACTGTGCTTGCATGTGAGGTACCTCAGTCTGGAGCACCCTCAGCTTCCTTAGGCATGAGCTTTTCCAAATGGCACAGATTCCTTTGCCAATGTTCCCTTCTTTTGGTGTCTCAGTTTCATGCTGGTAGTTAGGTGAGCCACGTGCTGGCTGCTGAGACCAGCTGCTGCCAGATGTGCAATGTGGTCATTCAGCTTTCCGAGGAAAACATCTTTTAGCTGTAGTCCATAAAAAGTAAATCACAAGCTGCATCTGTGCTTTAAAAAGTAGAAAAATGGTTCACTGAGTTTCCTGCAGATGCAACACTGATAAGTAGTAGAGTAAAAAAAGTGAAGTGTTGCTATAAGAAAAAGCAGCTGCTGAATGTGATTTGGGTTATTTATGTGTCATTGTAAAAGCCTAGACTGTCCTGTCACCTGGTTAAAATTGAATAATGGAATCAGAGAAGTTCCATAAAAGTGTCACACAGATATGATGGCATAAAGCAGCAGTTCAGAGCCACTGTGACTGAGATCTCACCTTGCCTTGCCCCTCTTTTTCATCATCCAAAGCCTGGGACTGAGTGGCTCTGAGCACTCCTTTGCAGAATTTCAGGAAAACAGGTTGCAGGGGATGCTGGGCCAGCCTCCTGCCCAAAGCAGGGCTCAGCACCAGCCCAGGAGCAGAGCAGTGGTTTTTGCTTTTTGGAAGCCACTTCTGTTGCAGTTCCCTCTGGTCCATTGCCAGTGTGAGGATCATGAGTGTAATCAAGGCTCCAGTGTGTCAGCTGACACTTCAAAGCACTATCACAAGCAATTTTTTTACTTTTTTTTTGAAGAAAATGTGACATTTGAGACAAAAAAATCCCCACAACCCCAAATAAAGTTCTAGTTTCAGCTGGCAGTCCTTCAGAAAGTGTTTGCATCTCTCAGCACAACCCCCTGGCTTTGTTGCTTCAGACTGGCCAAGCCTCTTGTCTGACCATGTGAAGCAGCTCACGCTCCTTTGACTCTGCTTTTTCTGGGACCACGGGCTCCCTACTCTTCACATGCAGTGAATAGACTACTTTTTTTTTTTCCTACAGTTGATTTAATATAAAAATAAAGCATTTTATTTGCTGAATACTCAGTAATTTTGTGCAGGTTCAGGTTTAATCTGACTTTTGAACATATACCTGATCAAGGAGATCCATATACCTTCCTATTGCTAGGAGCAGCAAGTGACACAGTGAGGGAGGAAAGAAATAAATGTCCCTGTGACAATACCTTTGAAGGAATGCAGTTGCTTGCCTTTCATGGGAAGTTTAATTTCTTCATGTTTTTAGTTAAAAGCTTCTAATAATTTTGACTGCAGCAAATACACTCCTATACTTTGCTATTCAAATAAATCCTTTTTCAGGTCCAAGTCCTTGGAGTTTGAATCCTGTCCAGCCATATTCTGCTATCTGCCAATTCCTTGCTAAGTGCAGACCTGACACACTTGCCAATAAATCCACCTTTGTGCCTTTTAAAGTCATCTGCTCTCTTTTCTCTGGAGCTAATCAAAGTTTGCAAGACTTTTTTTTTTAAGGGGAACTGGCTCTAGGATTCAACTGATTTAAATTGCAAGGTAATTAAAAGAAAATTGCAGTGAACTATAAAATAGAGAAATGGTACAGACTGTTTGAAAGCTCACTTATTTTTAATCTCTTTTATGAATATTTGGAGACAAAGTTTTCTAGGGTAGAATTTAGGGGGTTTATGCTGTTTTACGTGCTACTCTCCTAATCCACTTTTTAGACTCCCAAGCCCAGTACAGCAGAGCCCAGCCCTGCTCCTGAAGTTGATTGCAGCCTGTTAAACTGAAAGCACCATTTTATTTTTACCTTGTGAGGCAGCTGGGCTGATAAGTGGATGGGATACCAGCTCTCCAGGAGACAACTGCACTGTCTGCACAGGTTAATAGTCTCATGTCTTTCAAGAGCAGCGTTTCCAGTGTCTATACAGGCAGGTACACGGAATCACACACAAAATTATAAAAGGATTAAGTCTCTGGAACACTTCTAACTTGTATGTTAATGTCACACTGGGCAGTATATTCTAATTGTTTTTATTAAAATGCAGTAACAGTGTTGTTATTATTGTATTGCTAATATATGTATGGCTGCTCTGAACCCTGAAATACTCAGAGGTCACACAAGTTCTTCCAGGAAATTGGATTAATTGTTGCACTGTTGGAATCTCTTTTTAAAAAATGTGCCACTCCTACTGGTTAACACCACTTGTAAGGTTGAAATGATATTTCTGAGAGTGATTTACTGGTCTAGCAGAAAAGTCTGGTGCTAAACCTTTCCACTGGGATTTGCTTACATTAGGAAGCAGTGCAGGTGGCAGTCAATTTCAACACAGAATGGATTTTCCCCCCTTTCCTTCTGATAAATGAAGTGCTTATGTAAGGTGAGAGATTGAAAAAAAATGAGAAAGCTGCAGGCCTTGGAGGATCCATCTGAAAGCTCCACATGCAGGCAGAGGACACAGGGAAAGTCTGCTGCAGTTCTGTTCTGCTCCTCTCAGGTGTGATGGGAGCCAAGGGGGAGGCTTGGCCAGTCTGGAAATGCCGCTCACCAAAAGCTCCTCCCTGCAGCCAAGGGTTTGGGTTTGGAATTGCAGCACGAGGGATTTGCTGACACCAACCTCATTTCATCCATGCTTGGTAATAAACTTCCCACACCTTCATGGTGGGAACTCTGTTTTGAGCTTTTTGTCTTGTGTCAATTTTGTGCATAATAAATAAAATCTGGGTTTGAGTCAGTGCTCAGCAAACTCTGTTCTGAAGGCTCATTGTGTGCCAGACTGCTCCCTTTGGCTCCTGCTGGTACCAACTTCCAAAGGATTCATTTGTTATCAATGACAAACTTTTGATGGTTTTTACTGTCAAGTATCACATGCAGATCTCCTAACAGTGTTGTATTCTTAAATTATTGTAGCATTTGATCAAATTAGCCCTTTTAAAAGGGATCTGGGTACACTAATAGTGGTTGCTCTGGTACACATCTCTAGAGAAAACTTGAGATCTGACTTTAATAGTCAGAACCAATTAGGCTCATCCTTTTTTCTGCCTTCTCTCTGCATTGTTCAGATGAATTGCATTTTTCAGGCAGTTCAAGAAGACTGTCAGGTCTCTGGGGCTCTCTGACTCCGGGGCTCTGCATTCCCACTGTCAGCTGTGAAAAATAATTCCACTTTTGCAGTTGTGTCCAAGGAAAGTAAGATGATAAATCAACAGGTTAGATTTAAGAGGGGAAGTACATTATTGTTTACTCAGCACTGAATAAGGTTTTGTTCTAGGAGATATGGTTGATATGAGGCACAGGGAAGCATTCTCTGTTTTAAAGCTTTCCAGTTCATGAAGTTTTTAGGATTCATGCTCACTCGAAAGAAGATTTAGGGGTTTGTTACTCAATATCTTTTCAGAGTCCCTGAAATATGGCAGTGATTTTGACAAACACCAGGCTGAAAAAATTAAGATAGGAAAAAGAAAGTAAACTGTAAGCAGAGAGAAACAAAACTTTGAGAAAAACTCCCAAAAAATTCCCAATGCATGCAGGATCTCTGAGTGTGAGTAACTACTTTCAGATAAAATTCACAGTAGAGTGGTTTTGCTGTTCAGCTACTCTCATGAAATTGCAATATAATTGAGAACAACTTTTGAACCAAAAGAAAACATTCGATCTTTTTGCTTTAAGGGAAACTGAGAAGTTCTCCCTGAGGCAAGGGAGAGGTGCAGGTATGAAGTTAACTTGGAGCCACTGTTCAGTTCTCTGTGCAGCATCTGATTGCAACATCCTTTCTTTGCCATAATGCTGTAGTAGAACTTTTCCATGGAGAATAGATGGTAGAACTTTAATCACTGCTAAGTCTGAAAATTGATTGAACCTTCAGTGTTTGGCAACTGAAGTCTTCAGTAAAAGAAAAGGCATTAAAATGAAGCTCCAAGTCTCTCATCATTCACCTTTTCACCTTTCAAGTTTCTGCCCGTTATATCACTGTTAGATTTGATACATGAGTACAGCTCAGCACAGCCACCCAGCATCCTGCTCTAAACAGGCAAACCCTATTCTAATAAACCTCTAAATGTATCCAAATGCTTCTGAAGACTCCGGCAGCAGAGAGTGCCTTGCTTGCTGTCAAGTGGACATGATTAGTTTATTTCTAAACACCAAGCTGCTGAGAAATAAAGCAGTGTGGCAAATGCAGCCCCCTTCCTTCTCTGACTTGGCTTTAATGACCTGCTGCATTAATGGCCAGAGCTGTAATTGGGTGGCAGAACTTTGAGCTGCTCCAGAACTCAGCTGGTGGAATATTAATAAAGTGAAACATTTTCACAGCCTCAAAGGCAGATGTGTCTCAAGAGCAGGATTCATTCAGGAGGGGCCAAGGTCACCAAGCCCCTGGGCTTGCCAGCTCCCAGGTAAGGCAGGTCCAGCCCGTCCTGTGCCTCCCTGTCCATCCCTTGCCTTTCCCTGGCTGCCGTGGCTGCCCAGGGCTGGGTTCACTCTGCTGTTCAGCTGGCACGGGGTGCCCTGGGTTCACTCTGCTGTTCAGCTGGCACGGGGTGCCCTGGGTTCACTCTGCTGTTCAGCTGGCACGGGGTGCCCTGGGTTCACTCTGCTGTTCAGCTGGCACGGGGTGCCAGCGTGGGCAGAGTCTGTGCTGCCTGCAGCCGGGGCTGCTGCAGAGGGGGCCAGCAAGGCCCTTCCAGCAGACCCTGCAGACACTAAAAGTTAGATATTTTGGGAATTTCTGTGGCAGCTAATGGTATTCTGACTGCAAGCCTCTGCAGGACGGACACTTGTGGTGTGACATGTGACAACGAGCTCCTTCTGGCGTGTGTTGTTGCCTCCTGGCCAACAGCCACAGCACTGGGCAAGGTTATGGGAGGATATGATGAGAAGGGAGAATTAAGTGAATTATGGAGCAATGTATCTTATCTCTTCTAATTAATTCATGAGAAAATTGAGTGTGAACCAATAAATGTCCTGTCCTGGTGCTGATTACCGCAATCAAAACAAAAGCAATGTATCTTATCTCTTCTAATTAATTCATGAGAAAATTGAGTGGGAACCAATAAAAGTCCTGTTCCTCGTGCTGATTACCGCAATCAAAACAAAGGACAAATATAAGTACAAGAATCTTACTTGGATTTCAATGAATGTCCTCACTGGTAGGTTATAAGTAATTATGGGACAAAGAGTGAGTCTGACAGGAAGTCTAAAATGAGGAAATCCAAGGAATAGTTTTATTTATTTAGTTATGGAGAAAGATGTTAATTGCTGCATACAATTACAAAATAAGCTGGAATAGACTTGTCTGAAGACTCACCCACCAAATTGCATTTTGCAGAAGGTACCAAACCAGGGCAATAAAAGCATGAGAGGACCTGAAGAAATTTTAAAGTATTTCTAGAGCTAGATATTTATTAAGAGTGAAGGCAAGATAACAAAAAAGGTATTTTACATACAACTTTTAACATATTTTTAAAATCATTGGAAGGGATTAAAAGGAAAAGAGTGTTTTAGAAGGAAATTAAAAAGAAAGTGTATTTGGTTCTGCATTTCAGGTTAAAGTCAGGGAGGAGCTTTTCTACCCTCCCTGTGTTCTCTTTCAGACATGGCACTATCCCCTCACCAAGTGCAGGCTCACTGTGCTCCCTGGGCTCCTGTTGACTGCAGTGGGGGTTGGCTGCTCAGGCAGAAAGCAGAAAAATTTCCTCATTGTCATTTGTGTAAAAAATCTCAGTCTCTGCAAAGAAAAGCAGCATCTAATGCCAAATAGAAATTAATAAGTGAAAACTGACTAGCCACAGGTGGCCACAGTGATAGCTTTCTTTGAAACTCAAGGACCACGTGGTTTGCTTTAGTGTTTTCCTCCCTCACACAGAGTTTCTCATCTGTAGCATTGGTTATTGATTGATGTTTCATGGACAGTGTAAGACAATTAATGAAGACAAGCAGGTCTGGAGGTGTTTTCAGGGATTTCAAATAGAGTAAAATTGTAATGTACTTTCAGAAATAGCCACAAAAATGTAACAGCAGTTTGGTACTCTGAGGTGTGCTGTGTTAAGCATTATTTTTTGTTGTACTTCTCTCTGTACCCTCCTCTTCTCTGCATATAAAAGCCCTTTCCATCAAAATCCCTTTTAGTCATTCATTGTATCAGAAACTTTCAGAAGGTATTAGAAATTAACAAAAACCTGTGAGCACCACTGAGTGAAGTGCACCCATGGAATCCAGTGGAATCCCTTTTCCATTGGGGAGATGTGTGTCCAGGGAAGGGCAGAGGTACAAGCAGAAGCACACCGAGCCTCTTGCTCCTCAGCACTTCCCACCACAGGCTCCATCAGTGCCCAAATAAGAAAAACATGACTCACTGCTGGAAACAGAATATTTTTGTCTCACATGAAATGCTTTGCTTGTGAAATCTGGTAGAGGCTTCATGTTAAAATAACTGATGTGAAGCTCAGCTTGGTGCATTATGATACTTCAGCCCTCCAGTGCTGTGGTTGAGGAGCAGGAGCCAGGAGCACACGGATCTCTCCTTCTCCACTGAGCCCTGGGCCACTGCAGCAGGGCAGAAGGATTCTGGAGATGGTGGCAAGCTAGGAACAGCAGAGCATCTCTTCCACTGCCCTGCTGCAAGGACGGCTTACAGTCTTGGCCAAGTTTTGGAGACAGTACAAGGGTTCACATGATTTCATTTCTTTGTCTCTCGCTCGCCACGTTAGGTGTGAGTGCCCTGAGCTGGCGCTCAAGGAGAGACTGGCTGCCCCTGCAAACATCCCTGGGAGCTCTGCCCTGCTGGGAGGACTATGGCAGCTCCCACAGGAGCTGCAGGCAGCAGGGAACTATGAGGTTTTTCCAGCCCCTGGCAGAAGAAAGCATGAGTGGCTGTGCATGCAGCTCAGAGCAATAGGAATAAACTTCTCAGGTCCTAGAGTTTGATCTCCTTCCATACTGCCTCACTGTGCTGGTAGCTCATAATCCTCTTGTGAGCTAAAGCTCTCCCCTTTTGATGTCAAACCAAGTAAGCCCCCATGTGAAAGCTACAGTTCCACAAAGGAGTCTGCAGGTGTGTGATGAACATTTGGTGCAGTCAAGTTTAATCTGTTTCTAAAATTCAAACCCACAAAGTCATCTAGGTCTCATGCCTGGTATTCCAATCTCCCTTATTAAACCAGTTAACTTCTGTCAGGTCCATAAGCTTCATTAGGATTCTCCTACCTTGTTAATAAATGATGTTAAATAAAATAACTTGAAATGCTGATCCTTCGAAAATGGTGGTACCTTGTCTTTCCTGATGGCTCCTCTCTCAGCACAGCCCAAGGCTGTCATCCTCTGGGCCTGTTCCTGCCCACGACAGAAGTGCCTGGTTCAGTGCCTGGTCCTCACTGAGGTTCAGGTTATTCACACCCAGTGCACCCCACTCACTAAAGATCGCTCATCTCACCGAGGAATGGTGGGAGATCAGGTTGAGGGTTGACAACTTCGGGGTGTATACACCAACCTTCATGTCTTTCCTTTTCTTTTGACTCCATAAATGCTTCCAAATCACAATTCAATACTGAGAATGGACCACACCAGCTATAATTGTTGAGATTGCCTGGGTTTCCCTCTGTATGATGTAGCTTGGCTCACATACCGATGTTCTGTGTTTGATAGATGTCACCACACCAGCTATAATTGTTGAGATTGCCTGGGTTTCCCTCTGTATGATGTAGTTCTGGCTCACATATCGATGTTCTGTGTTTGATAGAAGCTTGGCAGCAGAAACAAGGGGGTCATTCCCAGTTTCTGTGCAACCAAATATTTTTCAGGTGGTTTTTCAGGCACTTCCAGTTTTGCATTGCCATTCCCACTTCTCAGTTTTGTTCTCATGGCCCAGCTGGGTTTGTTCGCATTCCTACACTTTGTTTCCTGTACGAGTGAAGTTGGCATTTTCGATCCGTTTTGTTTTCAGTAACTCATTCAGTGTTTACTCCTGCTGAGGTGACAGGATGAGGCATTTTCCTTACAAGCTGCTTCTCCTTGTTTGGGGTGCTGGTTTTTAAACAGCATTTTTATGTTTATGAGAGAAATATTATACTTGTCCCACACTAGTTTTTCAGTTCAGAGCTGATGCCATTAAACTGTTCCACCAGTATCTTAAAGCCTGGCATTAGAAACCGAAAATCTGATTCAAATACCTACCTCAATTGCTTTTTTTCCCAGTCTAATTTGAAATAAATCATATTATAAGGAAGTGGGTTCAATGTCTTATCTAGACAGCCATCAGCTAAGACAATTTAGCTCCATTCCACAGCAGTTTCTGGCATATGGAGCAAAACTCTTCCAGGCTCAATATCAGGTGGGTGCAGAGATCCCACTGTGGGCCGTGAAACCACAGAGCAGAAGGAAAACATTAAATGTTTTGAAACAGTTGTGAGAGACCCTGCAGAATTTATGGCCTTCGGGGGCCTGTGAGAGGTTTATGAGGCTGGAAGGTTTCTGGGGAGCATTTTTGTGTGGGCTTTTGCAGGTGGCTCCCCGAGATCACACAGCTCTGCTGGCTGGAACTAACGTGCTGCTGGAACAGGTGCTGCTGCTTTGGGCCTCTCAGAGGCAACTCAGCTTTCTGGGGAATTGGGCAGTTCTGCTGCAGAGCAGCAACCACGATCTGTGATCCTCTGCACCCCCAGAGGACAGGCAGGCCCTGGCACACAGTACCAGTGTCACTGAAAATCAATACATTGTTTTGGAAAACAACTGTTTGTAAAATGTCTGTGCAAGGCCAGAAGGAAAAAAAAAAACAAAACCCTTTTATTCTGGTCAGCCTCAACTGAACAAATTTATTCCTCCAGGTGGTTTTATTTTTCAGTAGAGCTACTTGCAGCAGCACAGAAGGCAGTGAGTGATGTGCTGCAAAATTCTAGCTTCATGTGTGATCCCTTTGATTCTTCATCAGAGGCCTATTGGATGTTTTCTGATGATCAATTGTTACAAATGTTTAAATACCAACAACTTAATTTTAAGTGGTTTATTTAGCATAAGGCACAAAGACTGTAATGAGCCAGAAACATCTGCAGGAATGGTGGCCATGTCAGAGCCTCCTTTCCTGAGATGATCTTGGCAGTCCTTAGGAGGACTATAGCTAAAGCTATTGAGCTGCAAACAAATTCCCCTGCCAATATTTTTTGTGCTTTTCATCCATTGCCCACAAAGGCTACAATTGCCCATCTGCCCCAGCTCTCTCTGTGATTCCAGTGGGAAAGCAGCACATGAGCCTGCAGCTCCACATTTGCTGTCCACAGGTGAACACAGAGTGTCCCCTGTGTGTGAGCTGTGCCACACAGGAGAAAATTGTGCTGTAGCACATGAATGACAAGTCAGTTCTTCTCACAGAGTGCTGGGTCTCCCCCTCACAGGATTGGAGGCAACACTTCCAGAGAGAGGGAATCTCCTGGTGTCTCCCCAGCCTGCCTTGGCAGAGCCAGGTCCCAGTCCCTGCCCAGGCTGGAGAAGGGAAATTCCCACTCTGCTCCTGGAGGATGGAGGTTGCTCTGATATCTCCAGGCTTGCCTCACTGGCCACCCCTGCCTGTCAGACACCTTGGTCTTCTGTCTTCCTTTTTTATATTTAATATGTGCTGGCTTAAAACCCATTTTTAATAGCTTTGGCTGCAGAGGAAAATGATGGAGAAGGAAGCCTCAGCTGATATGCTACAGGCCATGGAGTGTTTCCCAATGTTTCTCAGACAAGAGCATCTCCTAATGCATGTCCCACCTGCAAGATGCATGCTGGTGAGGTGAGCCCAAACATTTTCTCTGCTTCCAAAAAATCCCTGCTGAGGCTGAGAGTCATGAGGATCTATAGTATTTCACTGAATCCTTTGTTTACACAATTTGTGTAAGTATAAGAGAAAGATTCCTGCAGAGGGGTGGATAAGGATTTTCTGAAGTGGATTTCAGAAAGAATATAGGAATTGATAATTCAGCTTTCTGAATGACAAGAACCTGGCAGCTGAACTTAAACAAGGAGCTATTTGGTCACTTGTAGCATAACTTGCCCTCCCTATAAAGTATCCATCCTTGAGAGGTTGTGCTACCTGTGTTTCAAGGGATACACCTGAACATGGTTATTTCTTGGGTTTTGTTCTCCATATAGTGTTAGCAGCTGGAGAGCATGATTTATGATCATATTTTGGTCTTATTTTTAATCCATTTCCTCCACCTTAAAGTATTTATCAGCTGCTGTAACCTGTTGTTTCAGACAGCTGCTAGATCCTAGCTGATGGAGTTTATTGATTTCTGACTCTGATCCTGCAAATCTTATTTCAGATTCATCACCGGGCAGAGCCGTGCTGGGAGCTGGAACAGCAGCAGTTGTGGATCAGGGAGCTGCTGTACGGCCCCGGTGGGTGCCCTGCTCCGGAGCAGCCCTGCCCGGAGCTGGGAGAGCTCCCGGAGAAACCCAGAGCCAAGCCCGGCCCTTCCCGGCTGCGGCCCGGGCTGGCTGTGCCTGATATCCCGGGGTGACAGTGCCTGACATCCCGGTGTGGCTGTGCCTGACATTCCAGTGGCAGTGCCTGATATCCCGGGCTGGCTGTGCCCGACATTCCGGGGTGGGTATGCCTGACATCCCGGGTGGCTGTGCCTGACATCCCGGGCTGGCTGTGCCTGACATCCCGGGGTGACAGTGCCTGACATCCCGGGCTGACTGTGCCTGACATCCCGGGCTGGCTGTGCCTGACATCCCGGGGTGACAGTGCCTGACATCCCGGTGTGGCTGTGCCCGACATTCCGGGGTGGGTATGCCTGACATCCCGGGTGGCTGTGCCTGACATCCCGGGCTGGCTGTGCCTGACATCCCGGAGTGGCAGTGCCTGACATCCCGGGTTGGCTGTGCCCGACATCCCGGGTTGGCTGTGCCTGACATCCCGGGTGGCAGTGCCTGACATTCCCGGGGTGGCTGTGCCTGACATCCCGGGCTGGCTGTGCCTGACATTCCCGGGTGGATGTGCCTGACATTCCCGGGGTGGCTGTGCCTGACATCCCGGGGGGCTGTGCCTGACATTCCGGTGGCAGTGCCTGACATCCCGGGGGGCTGTGCCTGACATTCCGGTGGCAGTGCCTGACATCCCGGGGGGCTGTGCCTGACATTCCGGTGGCAGTGCCTGACATCCCGGGGGGCTGTGCCTGACATTCCGGTGGCAGTGCCTGACATCCCGGGCTGGTGTGCCCGACATCCCGGGGTGGATGTGCCGGACATCCCGGGTGGCTGGGCCTGCCATCCCGGGGTGGCTGTGCCTGACATCCCGCGGTGGCATGCCCTGACATCCCGGGTGGCTGTGCCTGACATTCCGGGGTGACAGTGCCTGACATCCCGGGTGGCTGTGCCTGACTTCCCGGGGTGCCGGAGCGGCCCTGCTGTGCCTCCCTGCCCCGGGAAAGGGGATCCACAAGGGCTGTGCACAGCTCATGCCAGCAGTGTGTTGGTGGCCCAGCTCGATAGGTGGCAGCCCCCCCCGGCCCAGCCACCTCCAGCCCCGCTCTCCTCACACAGGAATTATGATCCCGTCCTCCCCACTGCGACGGCAAGGCTGAAAACCTGAACCAGATGCGCGGCTTCACCTGAGTCTGCAGGCAGGCTGGAAGCAATAACTCTGGGAGTATAAACTGCGCCTTTCATCCTAATAAGATGTTAATGGGGGGAAAGCCCTGCTGCTCCAGGCAGTCGTCTGTAAACGCTGCCGCAGCAGCTGGGAAAATCTGGATGTTCTGGATCGGTTTCAGCAATGCCCACAGCTGTGCATCCCCCGTGCCCATTGCTCAGGACCTTTCAGATGTCCCCACGGTGTGGTCCCCATGCCAGGGGCAGAGGGTGCCTGCTCGTGTCCTCCCAGCAGCTCAGGAGGGTCCCCAGGGGTTTGGTGAGGGCTCCTCCTCACGGGGCTCAGCTAAACATCTGTTTGCCATTGCTTGGGGTTGTTTATAGCATTTTGATGCTCTCTTCTGCAACATTTTATTTTAAAGGGCCTTGTGATACTCCCATGCAGAAGGCATTGGAAGTGCAGCTTGCTCCTGGTTTATGCATTTCCTTTCAGGTCATCTATAATTTGGGATATTCCCTGGGCATGTGCCCCTCTGACACAAGACCACATACAAGAGCTTCATTCACAGCTCATCACAAACTGGGATACTCTGCTTTTCCCCTTGTTTTCCATTGGAAGAAATGTATGGATCAAACAAAACTTCCCCTTCTTTGATTTAAAGTAACAAATTACTTTGGAAATCAGTAATTTCTCCACATGCAGCATGGGATTAAAGAAGTAAATCCAGCCAGTGTCACCCTCTGTAGTGCTCTGTACCTGTTTTTTGATCATGGGAAGTCCACAAACACAGGACAGGGCTCAGGCAGTGTTGAGGAGGACCAGAGGGGTGATGTGTTTTCTGCTGGGCAACCTCATCTGCTCTGATTGTGCTGGATTTTCAGCTGAGGGGAGCTGTGAAGGGTAATTACCATCATGGGTTACCTGAGATTACAGGGTTGCTTTCCAGCTAATGACACTAGGAGAACCAAGCTGTTGTTAATATTTAATCAGACTCCTGGCTTAACAATTGGATAAATGAGCTGTGTAATTACACAATTATAGAAGACATTTCAGGTAGGAGCTGTGCTGTTATTAATAGTGAAGGTGAAAGCTGGTGAACATGCACGTTGAGTCCCGTCAAGCGTGTCATTGAAAAAGATCTTCAGCACGAGACTGTAACAACATGTCCTGTGAGATGGTAAACAAAGGTTTCAGCTGCTTTTGAGATAAAAATTCCAACTGGCCAAGAGGTTTCAATGTAAGAAAAATACCAGACCAGGTGTTTTGTTGATGTGGCAAGCTGTAATCAGAGGTAACGAGGGAACATTAAATACATACACAGAGTATATAATGCGTTTATGACTTTGCTTTATGTATCATTTCTCAGCAGTCAGGCAATTATTTTCCCTAGGTTATTAATTTTAAATCTTATAGGAAATGAGAGGTACCTTTTAATTCAATGTAGTGCTTTCCTGCTCAGTGGAACTTTTCTTTAAAATAAGTGTTGTCATATACCACACACATAGGAAATGAGAGGTATCTTTTAATTCAATGTAGTGCTTTCCTGCTCAGTGGAACTTTTTTTTTAAATTAAGTGTTGTCATATACCACACAAAAGGTGTTGTGTTTGACTGCAAAGTGCTGGTCAGAATGAAAATGCAGATCTTTTAGCCTGCTCCTTTAATCCTGTGCTTTATCTCAGCTCCTTAAAGGCTTTTTTTTTTTTTTAATTGAAACAGTTGTGGTTATTCAGTGTTCCACTACACTGACCAGTAAGTGTAATTCTCTCTATTGAGTCAATTAGTGAGATACTGGCAGTTAACATCAGAATCAAAGAACTCATTGACCAGCATGATTGCAGCAGTGATATGAATCAGAATAATGAAACTGAATCTTAGAAATGCTCTCTACAATGAGATATTGTGAGGTGTTAATGTGTTTTCCAAATGTGAGATGGTAAAAATGAGAAGCAGGTTTGTTGGCAGATGCTATGGGCAACTGTCTTTTGATTCCCTCCTCTTCCCATCTAACATTCCTGAAAAGATTGCAGTGATTAGATCTGGATGGACAGACATTGCTGAATGTCTCAGTGTCCAGCTCTAACTGTGACTAGATACCACCACCTCTGGAGAATGTTTTGAGACCAGGGGAAGAAATGTCCTGTTGAAGGCACTTTTTTTTCCTCCGGAGATATTAAAAAGTCATGTAATTAGAAGTGGCCTGCATGCTCCCTGCTCACTGGGAGCTGGTTCTGTGCCAGTGGCTGAGCTGCCCCACGCGCTGTCAGGTCCTCCCAGCATGTGCTCACACATCAGCTCCTCTGTAAGAGCAATTTGTTCTTGGTGAGCTCATGCTGAGAGAAGAGCAGAACCTTTCAATTATAATGATGCAGAGCCAACAGGAATAATTGGGAAAATAAGATTTACCTATATGATATGTTGGCATAGAATTATAAAGCAGACATAAAGAAATGCACAAGCAGAATAATTTCTTGTAGAATGTTACCCTGTGATCCAGTTTAGTACAAACTGTTTCTCCATCTTCTGTCTTCTCTGCCTCACCTTGAGTCTGCCAATCCTCTTACCAATACTGGCCCCACTGAAAATAATTTTCCTCTACTCTGTCGTGCACCTTCCTAAGGATGCACCTCTGTGGCTCCCAGCCTCACTCTTTAGTTTTGTACAGCCACAGACTCTGCCCTCCCTCATTCTTGGCAGGCCCCTCTTGCTTGTATGTGATGCCCAAGTCCTTGTGCTCCCCACGTCATGCAGTGAGTGAGCGACTGGCCTGTGGGTTGAGGGATTACAGGGAATGGGGTGACATCAGACCAATGACCTGTCTCTAGTGGGGCTCCACAGGGCTCCATCCTTCAACATCTTCATCAATGACTTGGACATGGGACTGGAAGTTTGCAGTTTACACAAAACTGGGAGGAGCTGTTGACTCCCTTTAAGGCAGGGAGGCCCTGCAGAGAGAGCTCCACAGGTTAGAGGTCTGTGCACTCATGAACCACGTGAAGTCCAACAAGGCAAAGTGCTGGATTCTGCACCTGAGATGGGGAAAACCTGGATGTAGAGACTGGGGAATGAGAGGCTGGAGAGCAACTCCTTGGGAAAGGACCAGGTGGACAGAAAGCTGAACATGGGCCAGCAGTGCCCTGGCAGCCAGGAGGGCCAACCCTGTCCTGGGGGCACCAGGCACAGCATGGCCAGCAGGGCAAGGGAGGGGATTGTCCTGCTCTGCTCTGCTCTCACTGGGGCAGCCTCACCCCGAGTGCTGGGGGCAGCTCTGGGTGCCACAGTGTAAGAGGATACAAAGCTGTGAGAAAGCATCCAAAGGAGGGCGATGAAGATGGTGAAGGGCCTTGAGGGGAAGCTGTGTGAGGAGCAGCTGAGATCACTTGGTCTGTTCAGCCTGGGGGAGAGGAGACTGAGGGGAGACATGACTGCAGTTACAACTTCCTTGTGAGGGGAAGAGAAGGAACAGACACTGTTTTCTTCTCTCCTCTTTGGTGATCCCCCCAGGATCCAAGGGAATGGCCTGAAGTTTTCACAGGAGGTTGAGGTTGGATATTATAAAAAAGTCCTTTACCCAGAGGGTCACTGGGCATTGGAACAGCTCCCCAGCGAAGTTATCACAGCACTGAGCCTGTGAGAGCTCAAGAAGCTCTCAAGAAGCTTTTGGACAATGGTCTCTGGCCCATTGAGAGGGTGTCATTCTTGGGGCTGTTCTGTGCAAGGACAGGAGTTGGATTTTGATGATCCTTCTGGGTCTCTTCCAACTCAGCTTATTCTGTGATTTTGAGTCCTTCTAGTCTTTCATTACATTGTCACCAAGAATATCTTTGATAAATAAATGGATTCAAGGCTCTTGTTTATTTTCAAGACATGATTCCTGTACTTTGCTGTCCCCATAGGATACCTCAGAATTACTGCTGAAACATAATTTAGAAACCAAGGGAACTGGGGGCTGTTACATTAGAGCATTGCACAGACAAGCTAAAATACATTGAACCTGTTTATTTGAGAGCCCACCTTCACAACAGCTCCATCCCATGAATTTTTCAGGCTGTATATTCCCCAAGGAAAGACCACCTATGGCACTTGGCTGTGAAGCACCCCAAGCCTTTCTATTTTTGGGTAAGCAGATTCAGGATATGGAAATCAGCAGCGTGCAAGGCTTTCCACTCCCACCCTGCAGGCCCATGCCAGCGACCCTCTGAGGGGCAGGTGCCCATGTGGTGAAATCCCTTTGGGATTTTTCAGTGAGCAGCATGGAAGCTGCTTGGGTTTGTGCTGGGGTGGGCAGAGAGCTGCCTGCAAGGTCCTGCCTGCTGGAAGCATGGGCTGGGTAATGCATAACTTCCTGTAACAGTGTCCAGTCTCCTCTCAATGCACTGCTTTAGGGAGATGGTTTCATTATCTATAAAGCTTTTTATTGCATCATATCCCCTTAGTGAAGGCATGATCTGTGCCCAGTGCTGCTGCAGCAGTTATGATAAAGACCTTTGCTGTTGGCTTCGGGGGAAAGTCCAAGAGTGACAGGGGACATTTCTAGCTAAGGCAAGCAAAATTCATTTCTCAATTAACATTTGTGGCACCTTGAAAACAGAAAATGCTGCAATGTACCTAAGTATTTTTCTAATGCCAAAGTGGCATACATTTAAACTTTTTGGAGCCATAATGACTTGGTCTGTCAATTCCTGATCAATTCTATCTATAAAACTAAAAATAAACCAGAAAAATATTGAGTTCTGTCATCTGAAGAAGACTCTTCTTCTCCTGTATGTGGGGTGTTCCCTTTTCTATGTCTTTGAGGTCTGAAGTCCAGAAGACTGCAGAGTCAGTGATCATAAAGTACTTACAGCATGAATACATAAAACATCTACTTAATTAAAATGTTAAAATATGAGCAACGTTTCAAGCATGCTGCTTTGAAGGTTTCTGCAGATTTGGCTCATCAGTAATTGAAATTTATGCATTGTCTGGCTTTGCATGTTGCACTGGGCTACCTCCCCTTGTCCTGAGCTGAAGCATGGACCATGGCAGCCTTTCCACCCTGTGCCTGCCCTGGACAGGACACTCTGCAAAGGGAGCACACAGTGACAAGTGCTGCACACATGGACAATCAATTCCCAAAGAAAGATGAGCTGCTGCTGTCGTGGAGCTTGGGAGTAAATTTAGCTTTCTGCCAAACTGGTACCTCTGTTTCTCCAGTCATCATCTGCAAAGGCAGCTCTCATGGAACTTGTAAAATCATTTTGTTTCTGTGTTTTCCTTTGAAGAAAGTCAGTGTCACCCAGACCTCACAGAGCTCGCAGCTGGGTGCACATGTTGGCTGCCCTGTTGGATCCCCACTGAGCTAAATGTGTTTATTTGCATTTAACCTGATTTGAAGGGAGAGAGTCTCATAGTGTACAATCTCACTGCAGAGCCAGGGGAACCCTTCCATGGGTTCATGCTACAGCCCCCAGAAGTGGTATTCAGGGCACTTGATAAAAAGTTAGAGACACCAGCTATTCCTCTGTGTAACAACTCCCAAAAGAAAGAAATAAACAGAGGCTGCACAGAATATGGATAAAATTCAGGGCACATCCCAGCTTTTAATGAAACTTTAAATTTCAAAAGTAAATCTGCTAATGTGGGTGACATAGTCAGTGGAGAGTAACCAAAAGGCTTACTGAACTTGCTTTGAAGGTTTGAATAAAGAAGGATTTCTTTCGATGCTTCTGGTCAGTGGGCATGTTAAGTCAAATGCAGTCACTGGAGTGCAGAGAAGCAGGATGGCTGGGGAAGCCCAGGCACAGGGAAGATGAGTGACGAGCTTGTATTTTGGCAGGGAGGTGACTGCAAGCCTGAACTCATTTCACCATAAAGAGACAAGTGAAATAAGGCAGTGTTAGATTCTGCATGATCCACTTACCTTTTATCTGTAGATTTTAATTTCTATTTGTAAAAGAATAGATGGATGTTTGTGGTTATGCAACATTTTTCTAATACTCCAACTGTGGAAAACAAACCACATCTGGCACATAAAATAACAATGAAGTTATCTGAAAGCTGTACTGTTCTTAAAAACAGCTACAAGTATGTGTTCAAATAACTTGCTGGAAAAGAACAGATCCAATTTGTCAGATGATAATTCATAAGCTTAGAAGGAGGGAAAAATTAAGCCAAGAGAAATATTGCACTTCAGAGAGTTCAAATAAAGAAGTTCCTTTCCACCAAACTTCTGTGGGCTTGCAAGGCATAAATTACATAAACAGCATTTAAAAACAGGAATGCAAAAATCAAAGAGCAAAATTAAAAGCTCTGTTCATGTTCCAGCCGTGTAACAAGTGTGCAGCAGATGTCAGAGGCCTATGGTTAAGAAATCCTCTGGTCTGGGTGCACAATTTCCAGTATGTCCTGTTGGCACGCATCTGAAGGTAGGCTGTAACAAATGCACTGTCAGCTGTGTAAAATACAGTCTGTGAGAGGGGGAAATAGTGCAAACCTGGCAATGATACTTTCCCTTGTACTTCTCTAACGAAGCTGTTGTTTCATAGAACGAGGAGGCACCAGTGGCCTGAGGGCTGTCACAATCCATCTCGGTGAAGAACCACCTCCTTTCCCAGTCCCTCTCTCCCACCAGTGCTGAGGTTTCCAGTGAAGCACAAGGTAACTCGTTGCACCTTAGAATGAAGCAGTTCACCTTAACTGCTGCTGACATTTGGGTTCTGAGGATGTATCCTGCTTTCATGGTCCATTATACCCTATCTGGTTGAAAAGACCTGTGCTGCCAAAGGCAGAAAGAAATAATAAAAGTAAAAATAGCATATTGGAATAGTTTAGCTGAGGGAAATTGTCAAAAGTCTATGGATTTATTTCTTTGGGGTTTTTTTATGTTTAAAGTGATTTCTAAAGCTGCAGTTTGATTATGTTCTTAAAATATGTCAGAGTTTACATGTTAAGTGGTAGAAAACTACCCTGCCTCCTACACTCACAGCAGCAGCAGAAGCATGTTGTGATGACTATATAAAGCCCTTCCCGCAATAGAGTTGTTCTTAAGTTCAATATTTTTATCTACCAAACAGTAATAAAACATCAATCAATACCATACACAGATCCCAGATGAATGCAAGACTGAATGCACATTAAAGGCTTTGCTGACAGCCCAGACTAGGGTTTTTTCCTGCAGTTTTGCAGGCTTAACACTGTTTAAACAAACTCTCCTTTACATCACCTCCACAACTGCAATGGACCTCACTGCAGGAGTAAATTACACGCCCGCTTAATCTGAGAGGGTCTAGGTTAAATGTGAAGTGTCACCGGGGGGGTGGAGGGGACGGGCCGGCTGGGGAGAGGGAGGTGGCACAGGGAGATGCTGCATACGAGCCCGACATGGAATCAAATTAATAAGTTCTGCTCTGTGCACATTTTATTCCTCAGAATAGCTGGGAGTCTGAGCTGAATCCTGCAATGGGAAATGCTGTTTGTCAGCACCTTCCTCTTCCTGCTACTGAACAGATTAGGAAGTTTTCAATATGTTTATTATAAGAAAAGCACACAGGTTTTGGAGTTGTGCACCACAGGAGCAAAGCATAGGAAGGCAGGTGTAAAATGCACTGTTTCATGTTGGCAGCTGCAGTTTAATTTTTGTGGCAGAGTGATAAATGACAGAAATTCACAACGTTCTCCTGACTCCCTTGAAGATGTATTCTATAGAATGAAAATAGAAGCACTGAATTATTAAGAATCATCCCATTTACATATGAAAATGGTATGGTGTCATGTTAAATACACCACATTAAGAGGTCAATTAGAGACCTATTTTGAGTTAATGGAATTAGTTCTTTTTTTTATTTTACATTTTAAATGCCATATTTCAAGATGTAATGTAGATCAAAGGTGTAGCGGGATAGAAAGTAGAGTAATCCAGTAAAAGGCTGTTAATGCTTGTGGAATGGCTGAGAGCAATGCCAGCAGGTGAAATGGTGCAATGGGGCAAGGGCTGAGCAGGTGAGCAGGCAGTGACCTTTTCTTCCCACCTACGCTGGCTCCCTTGTGCATGGGAGCGAGAAATTCTATTTTTTAAAGTGTGTTCCCTATATCTGAGTAGACCATAAAAGAAGGGAGAACACTTGAGCCCTGGCTCCAAACACAACCCTCATTTCACTAAATCTTACAGCATTTCTTTAAATCCTACTTGGTTCAGTGGAAACAGAATATAAAAAAATCCTGAGTGCAATATTGCAACTGGTCAAGGTACAATTCATGCATTAGTCACTGAACAGTTGTTCAGATGCAGATTTGCGTTGGAATCGGCTCCAAGGGGAAATAGCTAGAAAGAGCTTCTCTACCCTTCAAAGGATTTGCTGCTCCTGTGATGCCCCTGGAATGTTAATGCATATGGAAATTGGCCCTCTCTATGTTTGAAGAGAGAAGATGGCTGCAAAAGGGGAAGCCTCTGGACTGAACAAGTCAATAAAGGAGGTACTAGGAGCCTTTTGACATGCCAGGACCCTTGCTAACACTCTCCTTCCACAGCACCCAAGCATACACCTGTTGGCAGTTGCACTGGTGACCTGGACTCAGCTAGAGTGGGAGGTGGAAAAAAACAATAGGATGGCTTTCCTACAACTGGCATATTCTTGCCCATGTGGCATAAGTTGCTGCCAAAATATGCTATACTCTTGTTCTTTTTGCCTTTAGATAAGGTGCAGACTTAAATGTTCAGCATGCTGTTTACAGTACATGCATGCAGGAAGGCAGTTCTGTCCCCAGAGTTGCCAAAGAAATGACACATCCAGTGCACAAAAGAGGACACATCACGCTGTCCAGAAGAGCCTGGTGAAAGTTTAGTTCACACACATCCCTATGCACAGACACTGCTGCTGCAATGTCCCCGTGGAAGGAACCAGACCCCTGTCCCAACAGCACTGCTGTACCAGTGAGATGCTATGGCTCAACTTCTGAAGCAGAGCAGGCACAAATTCCTCTTGTCTGGACTTGTCTGGTCACAGTTCCAAAAAGTTTCCAGAAGTTCTCCAAAACAGTTTGGGTCAAGAGGTTTTTTTTTCAATTTTGGTGATTTTCTCCCTGCAGAGCTGATTATTGGTACCAAACAGAGAAAAGCACCATGTCCTAAGGACTCCAATGCTTGCATAATGACAATTTGAAAACTGTATTGAGTGTAACATTAAGAAGGTTGCATTTCCAGTTGGTTGAACCATGTAACTGAGTAGAACTCTCCTCTCTGCACCTATGGGACTTAAGGGTGGATGTCAATTTTAACATTAGGAGGAATGTGCTTTGCCACAGAGCCCACATCGCTGCATCCTTCTACTGCAGCAGCCAGATCCTGGCACTAGAAAAATGTCAGCAACCAAGGCAGCTATCCCAGCTTGGGAATATGAGCCACTCACTTTCCTGTAAGCTGGGCCACAAGACCACTCATTTCCTGGCACTTTATGACTGTTGATCTTGTTCCACAGATTTTTCCTTTACAAACAACAGGGGGAAAGCTCTGGAAAACAGAAAGGAGAAATAGGTCACACTAGAAATTCTGAAACCTCAGCAAATCTCTTGTTTAAAGTGATTAATTCAGTGACCTCTGACCACAAGGCAGACCTTCAATTTGCCAGCAGAGGATAAAAGAGTCAAGATCTGAATGAGTAAAGAGGGAATGAAGGGTGAGTTAATCCAGTAACTGTGAAGGAATACTGGAAATAAAAATACTTAACATATATGCTTCTTCACTTTAGTCCTTCTATTGCATGCAGTTTATTTCTGGATATGATGGAACATCAAGTACATTTATATTCTTTTTGATCTCTGCTGTTTGATCCAGATCCAGCCAGTGGAGCAGACTGATGCTCCTAATGCTATTAAGTAGCACAGTCTGCATTTATTTATTTTTTGGAATAGAAACTATGAAGGTGCTTGCAAAACAGTACAGGGTTAAAAGAAAATTAGGTACTCCAGTAGATGTTAAAATTTCCAGCTTTCTTTGCTGAGGTTTTGTGTCCTAAAATATATTTTATTTTTGTAATGGAAAGAAACAAACTGGTTAGTGACATTGAACACTTTTGCCTACGTTCCCTGCAAAACTCCCACACAGAATATAATCTTTCATCTATAGTTATAAGCCTGTAAGCTGCTTATACTATTTTTAGTCTAAATTCACCTTTAATTTGGTTAGTCTCCAGAAATCCAGACCAAATTTGCACTTGGAAATTTCCTAGTCATTTCCAGTTAACACCATTAAAAAGTGAGAAAGGAGTCTTGCAGTAAATTGTCTCAGCAACGCACATATTTTTGCAGCTGGATAGTAAGCAGACACCTCAGCATCTCCTTTGTATGATAGCTTTAATTGTACTGTTTTCTCCCAAGTAGAAAGAAATACTTGTGGGAAGCTCATTTTGAAAATGCTACTGTCCAGCAATGCCAATGGCAGGAAGACTTCCCCATAATTGTTTATGCCAGTAGCTAGCACTTTAAAATGAGAGAAAAAGTCCTTGGAGTAAGATAAAATGCCCAAGCGGCACCTCCTGTAGTCCATTACTTAGTTAAGGTTCAATCACTAAAGGTTCACATATTGCTTGAATGATTTTCCATTTTTGTGTGTGGTTTAGGTTACATTTGACACCAAAATATCAGCTTATTACTGATGATTTGATTTTATTGTAAGAATAAATGAAGAAGTGAAGATGAAAGGTATAATAAAACCCTGTCTTCCCACCATCATAAATGTTTTAAGATTCAGCTAATAATCTATTAGACTTCAATCTTTTCCTCAACTAGAAAAACACTTCTTAAAGTGTGTATTAACTCTTATTTCTTAAGTGTTGGGATTTTATGGTTCTCAAAAAGGAGTCCTGAGAGAACCATTAACTCTGTTTATGTCCGCACAGCAAAACAGCCATTTGAGTTGTCTTTGATTAAATCATTATCTTCTTTTTTTTATGCTTTGTTCTTTCTGGAGACATAAGAAGCCATTAGTAGCAGAGATAAAGCTGTTGAGAGTCCAAGAGACAAAAATGGGAGATTATTTATATTCAGTTGTCCGGTAAAAGATTAGAAATATAAATCATTATTTTACAATATTATAATAAAGGATGAGGTAAAGTTTTGGCTTTTGACGGGTACGGTGTGATAAAACCAGAACTGCCTATAATTAATATTTATTATTATTTACTGACCGTACTAAAGTGCATACGGATTTACAGGAAAATACACAGATAGAACTCTCCAGACAGGAAATTTATGTAACAAAATTAATTCTGACAAAGCTGATGATGACAAGGAGGGTCCACATGCCTACCTCACTTCCCAAGCATGAGCCTTGCAATTTCATGGAGGGCAAAATTTTCTCACCTTGTGGTAATTAAGACTATTGTTGATTTAGTGTTTGCTCTGCTAGAAGTTGTCCGGTAGCTACTACATTACAGCTACTACATTACAGCTGCAAAAAATAATCTGCTTAAACTGAGAAAAAGATGCCAATATTAGGTGTAATATACAACATTCTTTAGATGCAGTAGCAGGAATTACACTGACAATACCTGCAAATTTGAGTAACAGAAAAACATTGACTCTATCAATCACAACAGAGCTCGGTGGCAGATAAAATTTATTATGTCAACCTTCTAATATTGACCTGTTACTAAAAAACAAAGATTGAAACAATACTGATTTATTGGGGAAGGCTCATGAAGGCTTTAATGAGAGCATCTTCCTTATTGAATGGCTACTTGGAACAATACTGTTCCAGTATTGCAGGACCTTCAGTAGTTACAGCCCTTCCACATTGCCACTGCTAGAATTTGAAATGGAATTTTGGAAAGTTTAGGTTTTCCTCCAAAAAGAATAAGAGACTGCTGATCTTCTAATATTAGCTTTGTGGTCTTAAAATTAATAGTAAAAATTACAGATAAGTAGCGTAGAAGGGATATTAATGTTTAAAATGTGTGGTGTTTAGGACCAAATTTAGCATGAAAAAACTGGGGGAAAAATTAATCTAACAATGCAGAAGCATTGCCAGCAATAGTATCACTTGTTTTTGCCTGCAATAGCATCACTGATGTCTGTCATTGCAGGGGGCTCTAATCCTCTTCATACCCTTAATGAGTGTTTGAATGAAGGAGCAAAAATCACTGGAGGCCAAAGTACACAAATGTCCTTTTCTTTACTTAAAAGCTGTCCACCTCCAGGAAGCTCATGAGCAATGAAGATCACTGACTGCCATGCAGGTCACTTTCCCCCTGCCATCTCCCAGACTGGCTACTTGAATCCACAGGTGGCTTCTGGCCAGCTCACACCTTGACACCTCAGGTGGCCTCAGCCACTGCCAAGGACCAAGGAACAGCCTACAGGAAGGGTGGGCAACAGTAGGAGGGTATCACACAACCCCAAGCCTTGTGCTTGAAATATTGTTTTCAAAGGAAAGTCTATCTGGATCAAAGACTGAAATCTTTCACCATTCCTCCTGTTCATTACAGGCACAGCAATCATCACAGGGCCAGCAGACTGGACCCTGTTATGCTTGGCACATAAAAAGAGATATGTTGCTCCAGTTCCTGGCCCCCATCTCAGATTTGAAGTATTTCTTCATGATTCCTCTCCTACCTTTAAAAGGGTTGTGGCCAATCCCATAGCACTTTCTGGATGTTAGCTGTAGCTCTACATGAAATGTGATGCCACCTTTGTAAGTAAATGCACCACAGTTAATGACTCCTTGCAAAACTGGTGCAACATGCAGGTGTCGGTGCTATAATCTGCATTTAACAGCTACAGGGGTCAAAGCTGCAAGGGAAGCTGGAAACGCACGTGTGAAGGACATGGAGAGAAACATGTAGCTGAGATTAAACCTCAGGAATTCCTTCTTTACCAGCCTTAAAATTAGTTGTTGGATCAGGCACTACTCTCCAGCATGGCTTTCACATTCTTCATAAATACACACATTTTCCAACTGATAAGCCAATAATTTGTCGTCTAAGATTTGAGCCCAAGTTTAGGCAGTGTGACTTGGGGATTGAGGTGGATTGATTCCTCCTTGTCAGCAGTATTTACAAAACTGACTTTGGTTTCAAGGCACACACCTAGTAACAGCAAAGTCAAAGGGTGGTCACAGCTAGGAAAAAAGTGTTTCACATTTCAGTGCTGTAAGTACTTCTATTTTAGTTATATTATACCTTAGTTTGTTTTTTCAAATTCTCTTTATGTTAATATAAAAAGGAATTCAAGCTGAAATAGTTACCATCTGTCTGAAAGAGGGCAGGAAAACATGGTTACTAAAGAATGTTTAAAGTGTGGAGCAAAATACAGTCCGGCTAATGGTAAAATTTCTGTCATTAACATTAAAGATTAAAGGCTATAATTTACAGGAAAATATATTGCATGGCTTATCACATTTTTAATGAAGGATTCAGAATTATAGCGGGCAAGTGTTGAGAAGAAAAATGTACCTCTTGGATTTTATTTGGTCTCTTGGGACACTATCCTATCATGATTGTAGCCTGTAAGATCAGCCAAATGAACACTAGGCAGTAAGTCAGCAGCCCCCAAAAGGTTACCAGAGCTTCTTCCTAATGTTACAGCAATGATTTGAAAAATTAGCTCGCATTAACGTTTCACCTTTCGGCGGATGGTTCAAATCTAGTATGGGTTGGTAGAGATTGAGAATGGTTCCCATGAGTTTAATGGTGTTTTGGTGGTTTATACAGTGCAAGTGGGTGGTCTCATCTGTGCCCCAGGGGAGCTGTGTCTGCACAAAGAAAACCCCCCAATAACTTGCCTCAATTGGTGCTAATTGGAAACCTCCTCGGCAATTTCAGCAGGGACTTTCCTCCCTGTGGCCTTAGGCATTGAATAAGCTGCTACAGACCATGGCTGCAGCAGAGGCTGCTCTTAGACACTCTGGCTTCATCAGCAAGACTTTGAATATCTGATTTTTTAATTAAAGCAGCTTTGCCCATCTTTTGTCCTGAGTCTTCCCAGGATCTGCTCTAGCTTCACAGGACCAGCTCTAGCTTTAGCCCCTTCACCGCTTTCCTTCCCCACATTCCCCAGGTTCTCCCAAGGGTGCTTCCTAACTCCTCATTCCCTCAGCATAGGACTGACTAGACTTACGTGTGTGTGTCTTACTGGACTAAGTCCAGGGACAAGGCCCTGTTAAATTAGGGTCTGTTCTCTTCAGCTAATGTAATTTAGGGTGTAGGTGACTTTTGCCCTAGAGTCATTGGCAATTAAACCCCCTGCCTTTGTGTACTTGATCCACCTCCAGACCGTGCCCCTTGCCCACTGCCCCAAACCAAGATTCCCAGCATGTGTACATGAGGTGAGAAACTGCAAACAAGTGCTTGCCATAAAGTAAAAGGCATGGTGTCATGGTTTAGGAATGGTATTCCCCAATTTAGTCCTCTCACTAAAAAGACCATGAGCCACTCCCCTTGCCCCCTCCGATGGGAAGCCTAAAAAGCAGAGATTACAGGTTGAGATAAGAACAATTTACTGAAAACACAATGAGATAAGAAAACCAACAGTGGTGGACAATGCTGCCATGTTTTTATGATCAGAAGCCACCCTCTTCTTTTTGGAAGCCAGAGTTCCTTTCCCCTGGCCCTGGCAAGGGTGTGAGGTGGTGCTGAATAACATTAAGGTTATGATCCAAACTAGGACGCACGGAATGGCCCAAGAGCATGGAGGTCTGGCCAAGTGATGTGGGCTCAGAAACACAAGGTCCAGTGCACTCCCTAAGGTTCACCCCGATGACTAAGACAACATCAGCACAACCCCAGGATGTCCCCGGTTCCCTTGTACTAAAGGTAAACATTTGTCACATGCACAAACACAGCTCTCTGCAAATCCTGCTTGTTTTCTGTGCAAAATCCTTTACTTGGTCTAACAAACTACTCCCCTTCCCACTCTGTGGTATTTTGCAGCTAGAAAAAATTGTCAGATTCTGGCTGTGTGTATTTCTTGGGTGAGAGAGAAAGCAATCAGCACTCATGATGTTTTTTTCTTTCTTGGGTAAATAGTTCTGGTTAAATCAACCTAAGTAAGGTGATTTGCAGTATGGATTTTTCCCATCTAAGTTATTAGAATAAGTTCAGTCAGCACATTCAACCCTAGTCTCTAGTGGTCCATAAATTTAGTGCAACACTCAACTCTCCTTCAGTATTTTTGGTGTATACTTGAGTTTTTCTTGGCACGGAAAGAAGTGGCAGGTGGAGTGATCAGAGACTTTTTTCCCGTCAAAGTGAGATTAGGGTTTTTTTTAGGTTCCTTTGTTCTGTAAAAGCCCTGGTCTAATTCACTATAAGCTATCTACAACTGAGAATGCTATTTCTTTACTAATTTATATGTTTGGTTTAAAGCTGTTCACCAATCTCAATGGATTTTCTCTATTTATAGTATGCTTCTAAGAATTTTTTACCAAAGAGTTTTATGGACAAGAAGGGAAGGTTTTACTGGGATTTCTTTATTTTTGCATTACACTATCAAAGGCAAGCAGTTTCTTCTTTCTTTGCCCTAATAACTTATCTCGGCAAGAGAAAGTGGGACACCCAGGCTAGCTTGAGGCAATGGAAACCCACTGGCAACTGCTCAGGACAGCATTGATTGACTTGAGCCAGGGCTAAGCTGGGTATGTAAAAGTTAAAATCCCCAGAGTGAGTGAGCAAGTGTGCTTGGGAAGGAGAAACAGGAGAAAGAGGATTTGCAATGAGCTGTCTTCTCCAGGAATATACTAAATAGAATTCACCTGGCAAAGAAAATCGGAGGCACGCAGCTTTCTTGGCAGGTGCAGAGGCAGCCTGTGACATGATTTAATGGTATTTTAAAAGGCGAGCACTAGAAACAAATGGGAGTGCACTGGGATGAATTAGATGGATTAAGATTCAATGCGATAACCTAATGACCTCAGGAATAACTAATGACCTATCCTAACAGAAATGTCTGCTGGGTAGGGAACAAGGCAAACCTGTTCACTTTAATGATTTTGCTGGCACTGAAACCCCTCATTTGGGACATTCAGCAGGAACAGCTTATAAAAAGTATTGGCTGAAGTCCTCAATTTGTGCAAATTGTCTTGGTGCCTTTGGCATTGGATGTGTGACCCTCTGCCCTGCTGAAGCATCTGCCTCGTTCTGGTAACAAGATAGAAATCAATGCAAGCCTAAATGTGAATGATATATTGATGGCTGCTGAGACACTCTGGTTTATAGAAATGCTTTCATAGTACCAGGAACAGGACAGCTTTAATTTACACCCAGATGTTCTAGGGACTACCCCAAATGTTTTATGTGTGAAGAAATGACAGCAATGGTTAAAACATCTGAAAGGGTGACTGTGGGGTACAGGCATTGGTTTGGCACCAGCAAGACTCCCTTCCCCAGTAAAAGTGAAGTTTTGCTCCTGTGACATTTGAAATAAGAAATGAATGATAGTGTACCCAAAACTTTCCTTAAAATTAGTACTTTGCTTCAACTTCTTTTCAGTCTGATAATTATTTTCACTGCATCAGGTCAATAGGAAAATTATCATGATCTTGGCTGAACAAACTAAAAAATCTCCTGGTGAATCAATTACGAGATTGTGTAGAACATTGCAATTAATTTGTTTAATTGAAGTCTCTATTTCTTAGCAGTGGCAGCCTGATTTAGTGCCTTGAAGGACACAGACACTCTTCAGAAATGAAGAGAATGCACTGGTCACTGGAATGGAAATCCCCTTTCTGCAGTCATTTATGAGATGAGAACACTGAGACGAGTGTCTATAAATCTCATCTTGACCATTTGACTTGTCAGCAAGTGAGAGCTACAGAGAGGCACCTGAAGGCCTGAGTCTGTTAACTCTGCAGTGCATTCACTGCAGCTCTGAGGGGCTGTGGGCACCCTGTCTGGGGAAAACATGCACATCTGCACATTCACACTGCGTGGTGCATGTCACAATGGATGTCACAATCTCATCTTTCCATGGGATTAGAGCAGCTCTGAGGAGGCTTTGAGAAGCAGTAGACAGCACCACTCCCAAAGGACCATGCACGTATTCCAGATTCAGGTGGGATAGGGTGACATCAGTTCCTCTCTTTTCGTATGTTCTTGCCATGTATATGATCTGTATCAGCACTGGCTCATATTCCCTTGCTCAACTAGTTCTTTCTCATTGCAAAAAGTGTTACTGAGCAATGAAGAGCAGCACAGCCATGAAGCCCTTGAGGGTGAAACAGCACCTACATGTGGGTGTGGGTGTGTGGCCAACTGACTGCAAAGTGTTACTGTGTGCAGCACATGCAATTTAACATAGTTGGAAGTTCAGAGCCTGACCTTCACAATGGCTACATAAAAATGCTTCCCTTGATCAAACTCAGCTCATGATTTCATCTGTGGCACCTCTGGGGCACTGCCCTGGGTGTGGAAGATGTCTCTGTCCCACAGCAAGGCCCTGGGGAACATTGTGCTCCAACAGCTGTTATCAGCTACTTTAATTACTAACAGGTATGTTAGAAAGCATCCAAATTGTAATCAGACTGAAATAGAGTTACAACGATATCTGATCTGGGAATTTAGTCCAAAGCTTTCCTTTTCCATGATGGTTTTCATTTCCTGTAATTTAGAGCTGGAAGCATTTATGGAATATCACATGGTTTTAGTTTACACAGGAAATCAGCTGCAGTTGTGGGAAGATACTGACTTAGGGGTTTTAGGGTTTGTTTTGTTGGTTTTTTTAAGAAATGAAGATTGCTTCAGAAGAAAACATTGCGGACTTCTACCTCTGCTGTTTGAAGCCTGTGTTTTGCAAAATGATCTGTGATTATATAGGAACAAGCAGTTTATTTCTGTTACATGATGATCACTTAATGTGAATGGAGCAATAAATGCCTTTACTTTTTAGAATGAAGAGATAAACCAAATGCAGGACAAGATATGGAGGAGGTGAGGGAAAAGGATGCTAGGCAGCTGCAGCAAGAAAAACCTTTGAAGCAGGAAGGATCAAATAGAATGTGCTTGAAAAGCCCAAGATGACCAAAACAGATTAAAAAGGGAAAAGGTGGTTATGTTTCTTGAGTCATGGTCTGCCCATTTAATTACTGCCTGTGTGACTCCTGAGGAGGGGATGTGGAATGATGCTGCACCACCCAGACCATGCCACAAAAGCTTCTCCACTCCTGGGTGTGAAAAACTGATTCTCCCAATGGTGCTGGACATGTTTCTCTTTTGGACTGAGGTGCAAGTGCTGAATTTTCAGTGTAGGAAGGGAAAAATCCCTTTTGAACTACATTTCCACTGGTAACACCTCCTCTCTACAAACTACTCCTCTGAAAGTGCCAGCAGAGCAGCTTGGTGTGCTGTGGCTAGAAGGCCCGGACAGGGTGGGCTGACATCCCTCAGGAGGCAGGCTGTGAAATGCCAGTTGGGAGATATCAAAAGTGTAAGAAAGACGTCAGGAAGGGGGGTGGAAGCCAGCAAACTGAAATAAAAATTCATCTCTTCCCAAAGGCAGCCCTGTCTGCTCTGTGGGTCCCTTTGGTGCCAGAGCAGAAGGAGATGGCAGACTGTGAGAAGAAAGAGATGGACCGTGTAAGTCAATAGTGACTAATGAACCATGTTGGAAACGCCGTCACAAGCAAAGGGCTGGATTTGCAGGACAGAAAGAGCAGAGCAGTGCTGGCTGCTTGCTTTTAGCACACAGAGGTACATTATGATTTTAAATGAATCCAGAACAGCTGAGGCATTTGTGGACTAAAAGCCAACATAACCATGACCATCTTAATCATCCCCTTGTAAAACGAGCAGCCATATGCATGAAATCAGCCCATACATTTTATGGAATATCTGTTGTATGCTGGACAAGTATTTGGACTGAGGTTTATTTTCTCAGGACTTCAACTCCTGAAATATACACTACGTAACCTTTCTCTTCATAAAACCAGAATTTAGAGAGAGGAGGGGGAATTCCCCTAAGCTGTGCACCGCATGGCACTGCCTCTCATGTTGCTGCACTTGACAAAGTCTAGTGCTATTGTGGATGCTATAAACAAGGATTCCTTTACCATTTTGCATGAACAGCCCTTGTCATGACAAAGAAAGGCATTTAAACAAAGGTGCCATGGCTTCCAATATTTGTTAGTGAGATATCAAAACATTCATGTGGACAGTATTTCTTTGCTACACTTCTCAAAAGGCTGAGGTTAATCAAAAGGAACCTGTTCCTTGTCTTAAGCAAAATCTTATCCCAAGATGTCTGGTCCTTAATCCCCAGAAAGGAATATTGTATTTCCTTGCTGATTGCTTCTCAGCCAATTCAACATCAGAGGCATTGTTACACTGTGTTAGGACTGCCCAGGGCAGGAAAGCTCCTCCTTGACCATACCTCTCCTGGCCTCTGGCTTTGCAAGGTTTTGTGCTTGTGTTCAGCCATCTGCACCAGAGTAATTCCTCAGCCCTCAGCAGGACCTTCCACGTGCATAGTTTTGCACATGCATTGGTCTTTGCAGGACTGTGGTCTCATTGTATTTTATGTTGCACCATATCCTGTAATGTATTACATTGTCACTAGCTTACATTTTACACCTTCCTTCAGCTCCTGGAGCAAACAGGATGGTTCATGATGGCCAGAAAGCATTACTTGTGCTCATGGTCTCATTTTGGACTTTTCTACTCATTCCTCTTAAATCTTATTCTATTCTGATTCTTCAGTATTTCTGAAGGCCTCAGGATCATTTTGCTGTCTTCTCCTCTCTGAGATCTGTGTAAAAGCACTGGGGAGAATTCCATAGCCTGTTGTACATTGTCCGAGCTGCTGTGTTTATAGCTGCCATCATCAGGACAGCCCTAGAGGTCTGCACAAGATGGAGGCCAGGGTGGTGAGTGGGAGGTCATAGTGAGGTGGGGTCAGTCTCTTCTCCCAGGTAAGAAGTGACAGATTGAGAAGAAATGTCCTCAAGTTGTCCCAAAGAAGGTTTACATTAGATATTTGGAATTTTTTTTTACACAGAAAGTGTTGTAGCACATTGGAACAGACTGCTTAGAGAAGTGGTGGAACACATCCATGGCAGTGCTCAAACAACAGGCAGATATGGCACTTAAGGATGTGGTTCAGTGGTGAGCCTGGTGGTGGTGCCAGGTTGATGGTTGGACATGATGGTCTTATAGTTATTTTCAAACCTTACTGATTCCATGATTCAGTGCTTCAGATGTGGGCAGAAGAGAGAAAAAAAGAAGAAAAAAAAAAGCAAGCAAGAATATTTAAGCAGCAAAGACAGTGTCTTCTTTATGGATTTTGGCTGAAAACCCAGAGGACTCCCCAGTGCTCCAGTTTTGCTAGTTGTCTTCTGGAACACATAAAAATCTCTGCTTCCAGCTGTATGGAACCATAGGCTATTTTCCCATGACTGCAAAGGATGAAGTGAAGCAGGTTGGAGTTTTCTGACCACTTTCCTGACCTGCCTGTGAAGCAGTCTAAAAGCACATACAGCCCTGAGCTGGGACAAGCAAGAGTCTCTCATTGTGTGAAGGAAGGTCAGCCTAGCAAGTGTGGTCCTGAGGGAGGAATGAGGCAAAATGCAGTCTACATCATCCCATGAATTGTACTGGAAGGGAGGTCACACTGCCTGTGTGGGAGAAGATGGGATTCAGCACCAGTTATTTGGAGAAAGGGTTGTTTTTGTTACAGAAGCTATGAGCAGCTGTCTACATGGGAACAGAACTTGGGGAGCAGGCTGATTTAGGAGAGCAGGTGCTGACTTTGGTAATCAGGAGAGGAATGATTTCAAACTTGTGGATGGTGAAGGCAGGCAGCCAGGAGGGCAAGGAAGCCACTGACAGACCCACCTGCCCCTTCCAGAGAAGAGATCTTTCCTCTTAGGAAGTCAGCAAGAAAAATCCTGCTGAAATAAAGATTTGCTTTTGGGCAACAAGCAGAAAATTACTTGATAAACAGAGAGAAGAGCTGACGCTGATATTATGTAACTTAACTATTGGGGGATTTTGGAGATGTTGGGGCCTCCAGAGCACATCCCTCACTGAACTTTTGTGCTGGATATGTGCTTGCAGCAGCAGCTGCCTGTAGCACTGGGTATTCCTTGTCTGCAACAGCCCAGTGAAGAGCCTGGGGACAGAGGCTCCTGCACAAACTGTGTATGCTGGGGAACAGGACGTGGGCCTAGGATGGAGATCAATGTTATTTTGTGGCTGATCTCAATTTCAGTTTTTCTTCATCTAAGAGAGATTTCCTGGATGCTGCAGATATAGACTCATGGGAAGTTTAATGACAACTTCTAAAACATGAATTAGCTCCCACTTTGGTCCTCTCTTCCCTGCCTCTTGGGATCAACCTGAAAGCTGGAGCCAGGAGTACAGGCAGGACCTCTGTGCTCTTGCCCCTTTAGGTCCTTTCAGAGCAACTTATCTTAAAATAGTCTGTGTGCAAAAAATATCTGTTGGAACATAATGAATTTGTGCAGATGTATTTACCATCCTGAACGAGATTTTAAACAAATTGACATTTTAATATGCATTTATTCCTGTCGCATTAGAAGAACCTGCTGGTATTATGCCAGAATGTGATATATAATGATGCTGTTTAGCAGCAACTCTGTCATTTGCTGTTGTTGACAGTAAAATAAATTAACATAATAAACATAATTTGTTCAAAAACAGCTAAGTAAAAACAGATGGTTAAAATATTTTGGCAGGACCCGTTAGCCCAGGTTTCCATGTGTGTTTAGACATTAGTTCTGTTTGCAACATATGTTACATATTTTCTTGATCCCATTTAATATGCAAATACACACCCTCTTTCACAGTTGTGTAAACAGGTCCTTTACAGTGTGAGTGATGGGGAGGGTGGGGGGGAATGAGAGTTTTTTTCTTTTTTTTTCTGTGTCAGGACCAATTCTCAGCTACGTCAGTGGGAGAGGAAAGTAGCCATAGTACTGTAAGAAACAAACAGGACAGAAGGTGGAGCATAACAACATATTTGTGTACTGACACAATGGCTCTATTAGTGGCTCCTGAGACCTCCTTGTGTAAGATGCTGCTTTGTTACTTGTGCTGCTGACCCTGCCAGAACGTGCTGTCCCCACTGGGCTCCACAGCCTCCTGCTTACCTAATTCTCACTGCACTGGCCTGAACCCCAGCAGGATTAATGGTCACATCTAGTCCCATCCTTCCCTCCCTCCTGTTTGTGAGGGAAAATGTGGGGGGGAGGGGGAAAAAAAGAGGGAGAAAGCAAGCTCTTCTTTTAAACAGAGTCTGGTATTGGAATGGAGCAAGCTGGGATGAAGTTCATCTTTTTAACTATTTCTAAGCTGTGTCTGGACTGCAATAAGAATGTGAATACTATGAAATTCTTGTTAAGAATTGTTGTCGTTAGTGTTCAGGTTTAACATTTACATTAATGTTAATGTTTATTCCTAAAGGTTACATGTCTGTGAGTAATTTTCAAGGTATAGGGACATGGTTTAGTGGTTGACTTGGCAGTGTTGAATTAACAGTCGGACTCAGTGATCATAGAGGTTTTTTCAACCGAAATGATTCTATGATTTTATAGAAAATAAAGTAGTCTTTGTGTTGCAAAAGCAACTAAGGGGATCATACCTGTAATGAGCTGTATATTTGATATAAATTGTATTTACATGTCCATGTGTACTTAATATGCATGTAAGATACACCTTTTAAACCACAGCTCCAGGACATAAGCAGCATGGACACACATGAAAAACAGAGTCCATCAGTGCCTCTCAGTGCACAGCTGCTTCTGGAGAGCCTCGAGCCAGAAGGCAAAGGTGACCCTCCGTGCTCTCCTGAGAGAGCCCAGCAGATGCTCATACCAGACTGCACCAGCCACACGAGGTGACTTTTGTTAATGCGTGGACTAGAGAGAGATTGCAGGGCAGGAAGTGCCAGTGGTGTGGGCTCTCTCCTTGAAGCCAGTAGAAAACTGTGCACACTTTGGGGTTTAGTGCATATGCACACCTCAATGCTAAGTGGCCTCAAGGTGTCCATCTCCCCAGTTCAGTAACCCTCTTTCTCACATACCTCACACTTACGGAGGGAGAATGGCTGTTCACATCCCCTTCTCTGCTCATCATCCCCCAAATCTTCTGTACCCCTCTGGAGATCTTCCTCCACCCATCCCCTCCAAACTCCAGAAAATATCAGTGTCTGTTTCTCTCTCCCCACACTGGCAGCTATCCCCTCCTGCCCCACATCCCTCCCTGCTGCAGCACTTTCCAGCACCCTGGAGGGCAACACCGAGGAGGATCTGGGACAGCTTTCTGCCCCTAGAGCAGAAGGGCACGAGGGAGAGTGGGAATAATGTCATTACCTCACATACTGTTCATGCTGTGCCCTAAAGCAGTGAATTACAGCATCCACATCATAAGTGACCAGGACCTCATCATGCAGGGATGTCCACGAAGCATGGGATGCTCTCCAGGGAGATGTGCAGTCCATTACTGCAGAAATACGTGGCACAAGGGAGCATTTCCAGAAGGTCCTCAAAATGTCACTGTCCTTTCCTTGCCTGACTCTACAACATATCTAAAATAAAATATTATTTGTGAAACTTCCTTTTAATTGCTGTTTAATGGCTTCTAATATATTTTGAATAGGCATCTGCAAGTTCATTTTGACATTTATTAGAAGCCATTAGATATCCATTTAATGGTGATTTTATGACAAATGTCTGACATAGTTAAAAATGTGATGGTTGATAAATTATAATGTGATGTGCTTTTGAGCATCAGGAAATTAGACTGTTTCCAAATGTGACTGTTTTTGATGTTGTAAATTAATTTTTATTTCTAACTGAATTATGTTTGTGGGGGCTCTGAAAGTGAAGATAATCAGAAGTTGAAGAGGTAGTGGTGAAGCAGATTCTGATGACAGAAAGTGTGGTCAGTCAAATCAGTGCAAGTCCTGATCACTTGGTTTGGGTAAAGGAAGATGATATTTGGAATAACTTGCTTTTTAGAGGAATTACTTGATCTTTCTTACCAGGGTTCTAGCAAGGACTTAAATCAGTGCAAGTCCTGATCACTTGGTTTGGGTAAAGGAAGATGATATTTGGAATAACTTGCTTTTTTAGAGGAATTGCTTGATCTTTCTTACCAGCGTTCTAGCAAGGATTTCCCCCTGCATTAGTCTGATTATTTGTTTATCACTTTTATTATTGTCTCATAGAACATCACTCATTCTGGACCATCAAACCCTTGCACCAAAGAAAGAACAAGTGTTTGTCTTGTCCAGACAGTTTTCAGCACAGGCAGGTCTGGGTCTGAGGGAACTGATAAAGAATTAGCATTATAAACAGCAAAGAGCAGTTTTTAGAAGGCTTCCCCTTGGCACCATGACAAAAGAGATTTTTAGACACAACTGACAAATGTTTATGGGAGGACGAGATGGTGAGTGGTAGAGGAAAGATCTGTGCAAACAAACAATGAGTGGTACAGGCTGCCAGGAGATCACCAAGCTGCAGGGTTAAGGCAGATCATGGCTGTGGTTACCAAAGGAAATCTCTGTCTCAAGTTACATGGAATTCCCACATTCACATTAATACGTGCTCAAAGCACAGGAGCAGAACCATAGGTATATCTCAGATTTCAAAGTGAGTACAAAACATGCAGATGTGGGAAGAGATGCTTTCTCAACAATGAGTGGTACAGGCTGCCAGGAGATCACCAAGCTGCAGGGTTAAGGCAGATCACGGCTGTGGTTACCAAAGGAAATCTCTGTCTCAAGTTACATGGAATTCCCACATTCACATTAATACGTGCTCAAAGCACAGGAGCAGAACCATAGGTATATCTCAGATTTCAAAGTGAGTACAAAACACGCAGATGTGGGAAGAGATGCTTTCTGGACATGAAAGAGATGCTTAAAGCCAGACAGCCTCTGGCTTTAAGGAGAGAAAAAATTGCTAAGACCACTCTGCATGCCCTGATGGAAAGCAGGACTTTTTGGAGATGAATATAATAGTCAAAGGATGTGGTGTCAGCCAAGGTCACCTCGGTCTCCAGAGGCAAAAAGAATCTGGTTATGGTGGAGGAGAGGGTGTCTTTGGAATTTGTGGTGTTTGGGATCAAAAAGATGAAGCAGACCTGGGCTCTGATGCAACTCTGGGGTCTCCTGGCCTCCCCCACCTCCTAAAGTAGTGTCAAATGCTGACAATCCTGAGCTACTCTGACAATGGAGGGCTGAACCATCCCTGTCTGATAGCCTTGTTTAGATTAGATGTAAGGAAAAAATTCCTTACTCAAAGGGTGGTGAAGCACTGGAACAGGATCCCAAAGAGATCGTGGATAATCCCAAGGAGATCAGGGATGGATCCCTCCATCCCTGAAAGTATTCCAGGCCAGGCTGGATGATGCTCTGAGCAACCTGATCTAGTGAGTGGCATCCCTGCCCATGGCAGAGGGTTTGGAACTAGATTATTTTTAAAGTCCCTTACAACCCAAACAATTCTATATATCCATGATACTGTCACAAATTACTTGTAAGCAAGAGGTCTAAGAGCACCTTTGGAATAGCCACTCACAAGTGCTCTGCCTTGCATTTGGACTGACCTGGGGAGTTAGCTCAAGGCAGCTGGCACATGTTAACCTTGCACTGTAAAACACCCTGCCAAAGTTCCCCCCAGTCTGGTAGACAAGCCCTTAAGTGTTAAATGGCTTACTGCAGGACAGAGAGAAAGTATAAGCAGGCTCAAGCTGACCCCAAATTCCATCACCAAGCCCTCTTATCGTGTGGCAGGGTGAAGCCCAGCCCTGTGCTGCCAGCCTGCTGGTCTGCCTGGAGGCACAGAGCACCTCACAGTCCTCTACAGGCTCCTGTGCCTCTTCCTTGCCTTGTATGGAGATGCTCTGCACAAGGGAACCTGCCTTGGCTGTGCTTCTCTGGTCTTTTTCTCCTTCTCTCTATCTGACTTCTCAGAGAGAGAGGTGCTGGCCAGAGCTGAACACACCATTCCAGGAGAGGAAATACCATTATGCTGGCATCATGAGCGAGAGGGATCCTAGCGCTGTATTAAAATGAAGCATGAGCCTGGGTACATCTGGGTTCTGTTCTCAGTCATGCTCCAGGTTTTCTCTGAAGTTTGGCCTACTTACTCAGAGGCTCTATGCCACAGCCTCTCTCCCTGTGAAAATGGCTGTTATATTTTCCTTGCATCTTAAATATCCAAGTTGTTCACGACCCCAACAGTTTTAAGCGCAGGCATAATTAAAAATGCAAAATAGGGTGGGCTAATTATACCCCAAGCTTCTGGTAAGAGAAGCCAAATATCTTGTTCTATGTTTTTATAAGGAAGAAATATGTGTTTGACCCATGCTGTGTATCAGGCTTTGCTCCCCAGGGGGCTGAAGCAGGGCTGGAGCTGGGAAAGCCATGCTGGGGAGAGCAGGAACAGGAGCTCCCTGACCCATGCTGGGGTTGCTGGTGCTGCTGCTGTGATTTAGTTAAACATGAGGGTCTGATTTGTCAAGTTGCTGAATGCTGGAGCTGCTGAGAGAGCAGGGTACTGATTCCAGCCTGGCTTTAGGACCAGCTCAGCACCAAACACCCTGCTCTGGTGTATGGGGCAGGTTTTTTTGTTATATAGCCATACACAGCAGTCATGCTCTCTCCATGCATGGATGAGTCTGCACGACTGCAACATGCATGACCTTCTTGGCCTTGGGGGGAAGGATGAACCCAGTTGCAGATTTTAACATGTTGGGTTAACTTCTGACTCACTGGCAGCTGACACAGCTCCAGCTCTGTTACTTGTTTTCAGTAAAGAGAACAAAAAAAAAAAAAAAACCAACCCTGTTTGATTTGTTTCTGTAATAGCAACTGATCTGGACTGGATTTTATCCAAGTCTTTATGTTATTATATAGCCCAATCCCCACAAAGCTATTAAAAAAAGATGAGATCCTTTAAAATATTGTAAAAACACTGTATAAAGGCCTGCTTAAAATGTGAGAAATATTGAACTTCTGCCAGGGATTTTGGTATTTGAGCAAAAATTCAGATCCCCTTACAAGATTTGTTACATAATTGAGCAATTAAAGTAGCCTTAGTTAAATAACCAAAAATCCCCCAGTTTTACTGTTTTGATAGTGAGTTGTCAAGCAAAAATAAAACAAAATATGCCAGTGTATGAGCAGCAGAGCAGAGTTCCTGCAGAAGGAAAAAGCCCACAAGCAGACTGATAGTCGTGGTGTATCTCTCTCTCTCATAGTAACGTGACAATGTAGAGAAAGGAGAGGATAGGGGAGCTCACTTGTGGTGTCTGTAAGAACTGGCTAAGCAGCAAAGCCCTTATTTTCTCCGGATAATTTTTTCCTAAGTGAGCAAATGCCTGCTATAGAAATGTCAAGTATTTTCCAAGCAAGGTTCCAGGTAGAGAGTGTTCACTTGCATATCTGAGAAATCACTTAAACTTCAAACTTCACAAACAGATGTCAGTGTTTTGAAGCTGCTTGACATTATTAAAGATGCAGGTGGCCCATTGGCACTACTGACCTAACTCTGGGCAGTGATGGGCGTTGCCTGGAGGTGCAGTATCTCATCACTCTTCCCAAAACTCTGGTCACGCTCAATGAGAAAAACCAGGCTAAGATGTACTATAAATCTCAAAATACGTATTTTTAGTAAAAAATTATGTGTGAAGTCCGATTAAAAAAATTACAATAATATTGATGTTACTGGAGTGTATGTCATTTTTCATGTGTAACAGGAAACACAGCAGATCTCTCATGTCAACTTAGGCCAAACCCAGCAGACTGTGAAACCCTAGAGAAGAAAGGGATTTAAAAATTGCAGTTTTGTCTCCAGCCTCCTGATTTCCTGCTGCTCTCAGATTTCCCCAGGTGTCTTCTTATTTTCATCAGCTTCCAGCCACCAGGACCTTGACATCTAATATGTTTTTAGAGTGCATTGCATCCAAATGACCAGCACTCAATGACCAAAACATGCCTGACCAAGACTGCCTTGCAGGGTCTTGTTTCTATGCCTGGTCCAATCCTGCAATGTGTCCAGCACCTTCAGCTCCCCTCTCACTGGCACTCTGCTGCAGTGGCTGTAAGAATCACAGCACAGTTTGGGTTGGAAGGATCTTTGGAGATCAACTAGTCCAATCCTCCTGCCATGGGCAGGGACATCTTTCTCTAGATCAGGTTGCTCAAAGCCTCATCCAACCTGACCTTGTACACTCACAGGGACAGGGCATCTACAGCTTCTCTGGACAGCCTGTTCCCACCCCCATCATAAAAATTTTCATCCTGATGTCCAGCCTAAACCCTCCCTCTTTACTGTTCAAAACTGTTGCCCCTTGTGTAGTCACTACAGATCCCTTCTTTTTGTTTTTGGCTGCCACTCCACAATACTGGGAAAGGGAGCATGGTGGAACATAATGTCCAAAGGAGCAATAATTCCCTTCCCCTGGGCCTCTGGAGCACCCACCCATGAAGATACACTCCTGCTCCCCCAATCAGTGATGCTCTGACAGAGTGCTGGGGGAGAAGGTCTTTACAATTCCTACACCCAGGGTTACACTAACTCTTGGTGTCTCTAAGACCAGACTTGGTGGGGCAATGGGTTTGTTTGGATTTTTTTTATTTTTTGGTTTCCAGTACAAATGTCTGCAGGGCAGCAGAAGCTGCAGTGGCACCATGCCTGTGTCTGGCTGATATAGGGTGAGGTAGATACCTGCTTGCCCTCTGCTGCCTGCACAGGACACTGCTGTTTGGCTTGCAAGTGAAGGTGGCCCAAAAGAGAGAAATGAGTGGGTGTGTGCTGGGCCAGCTTCACACCAGTGATAGCTAAGGGGCTGGAACTTATTTAACTAGGGAGGCACTTTCCTTAGAATTTATTTTGTCAGGCTTTTGGGCCAATGGAACTGGAAGGGATTGTTATAGGAATAATGCCAGGAGAAGCTCTGGAAAGCACAGTCAGATCCCATAGATTTAATGTGAACCTTCTCAAACTGTGCGAATTTGGCAAGTTGAGTTTCCAAGTTCATCTGGCTGAGATGCTGATGAATCAAAGAGAGAAATCTATGTTTCACTTGGGTCCAGGTGGAGCAAGGTAACTTGTTCTGGCAGAATTCAGTGTCCCAGAAATCTGCAATGATGTATGCTGAAGTGTGTGCCCCTACCCTATGGACAGAGTTCAGTATCTGCAATAAACTTGTACAGCCTAAACCATGCCCAGAAAAAGACAGTGCTTTTCAAAAGAAGCTGGCAAGTTCTTACCATAGCCTTCAGCAGTTGCATTTCAGCCAGCTGATTTAATAAAGGACCTCAAAGTATGTTCTGCTTCTAAAAAAACATATTTCCCTTTACTGTCCAAAAAACAACAGTCAACTTAGAGGAAAAAAAAAAAGCTTGCAAATATGAGTGTTTCCTTTAAACTGTGTGTTAGGCTGCTTTCCTGCTCAGCTGGCACTGCTTTCAAATGCACATGTGATTATTTAACATGCTAATTAAATGTCTTGTGTCACACAAGCACTGCCTCCTTTTACCACTTATTTGACAGCTCTCCAAGGACCCTGTGTCCACGCCTGCACTGGAGCACCACTGCTGCCCACGCCAGCCCCAACCTCAGATATGTCTAGTGCAGCAGAAAAAGAGAAATGAAGCAGAAACATTACCACCTTGCTTTTCTTCTGGGAAAATACAGCTCCTCGGTAGAATCCTGGAAAAGTAGTTCATTTTTGGGATACACAGAAATGCTGAGCAGCTCTTTCACACACAATAGAATATTATAATGATTTACTACATGAGAAACCTTTTGATTGTATTTCATTAGCTTCTATTATATTGGTTTATTAGAAGAGAGACAGCATTCATTAAAATAATTTCCAGAATTAAACTATAAACGTTATTTTACATATTTGGGGCCATAAGGGTCTCATCTATGGACAAGGGATGTATTGTTCCAAATGTGAAAGTACAAAAATCCTTTTAAATGTAAGGAAGGTGACAGACCACAATAGTACAGTTTTCCAAACTGTAATTTAACTCTTATCAAATCTTCTTTTCAGGCTGTGCATTATTTCTGTGAACAGTCTTACATATAAGAAATACCTTAGATAAGGTTTGGAAGCAACTAGGTAAAAGACAACTGAGTTTGTAGTAGCTGCTTACTCAATTCTGCAGTCTGAAAATAAGGGAAGGAAGGGTTTTATCCCAGAGAAGCTGAGTGACAGCTTTGTTGTGCTTGGCTTTCAGATCACCTCAGGCTTCTCTCAGAACAATTTATTTTCCACTTTACTGTGTATTTATTAAATGGTTTGAGTGATGCATTATAAAATCTGAAAACACAGCAGCAAAATCCATTTTCCTCATGTTTTACCCATCACCAACAACACAAAAGCTCTGGCACAGCTCATCAGCAGAGCACAGGTGAGTGTCAGACACATTTTCTTCCCAAATCACACAAGAAAACTTCCTGAAATGTTGTGTGCTTGTGTTAGACTGGACAGCCTGACAACTCTGCTTAATGACACTAGAAGAGTTTAACATAATTTAAAGCTACTTTGAGCACTAATCTCACCATAAAGAAAGTTGTGGGCTTTTTCTACTTCCCCAACTCCCACTGATTTCATTGTCCATTGATGTCAATAGGAATGAGCATCCTGGGTGTGCAGTGGCAAGTCTGACATTTTAATGAGCCAAAATACAGGATCTGAACAGCACTGAATACCCTGGTGTCTAGAGATTACATAGATTTAGAGAAATGGGAGAGGAAGAGAGAGACAGAGTGGGAAAAAAGGCCCTTTTCTGCCTAGCTTTCTACTGACTGGAATGGAGAGAGCAATTGGCAGGTGATAGGATTGCATCCAAGCCCTGATTTTTTCCCTTTAAAATGCCTGTTCAAAAGAGAGCCTCCAAAGGTTCTGAATAAACATGAGGTAAAAAATTATGCCTCATTTCTACTGTGAGGAAAAATTAACTGTAGAACAGGAGTGACCCTTCCCTGGTGTGATTTTCACTGCAATCCCAGGAAGTAATTACAATTTGGTCACCAGGTACCTGGCCAACAAACACTCCCAGTATGTTGTATGTTAATTTCCATGAAGAATGTGGTGTGGGATGAAGTCACCTCAGCACTGCCAGCATGCTGCCAGTGACAGAGGTGATAGCTGGCTGCAGTTAACTATCCCTTTTTATGTCCTTTGGGCCATCCTCCACAAAACCCACACAAAGCAGGATGTCACACCTCCTTCGTTGTGCAAGTAAGGAAAGTTCCAGACTATGATGAGCAGATCTTCACCACTGCAGAAAAAGAATCCTGATACCTATTTTTGTACTCAGCTTGGTTCTGGTAGGGATTTTAAGCAATGTGATGAATATAAGTTTTTCTTTTCTACAGAACAAGACTCCCAGCAAAAGACCTGAAGGTAAAGGCTATCTTATCCACTTCTTCGCTGAACTGTCCCAACAGCATATGGTCTTCTTTTCTTTTTCTATCTGGAGCAGTTTTGTGTACACCAATCAGACTTCTACTCCTCCTTTGGGAAACCACCTTCTATTAATTTGTACCTATGTCCTTGCATAAAACACATTTTACCCTGCTCATACATTTATCCCATTATATTTAATCTTATCCCACATGAGCCTCATTTGGTGTTTATAGCCTTCAAATACTTGCAGAGGGTTATTAGATCCTCTTCATTTAGTCACTATTTGGAAAAGTTGTTTATGCCAAATTTTTTCAGGCTTTCCTCATGCAGCTGTTCCCTCCCACCTTTCATCTGATGTGGTGCTCTCTGAAAGCCTTCACCCTGTCTGCATCACCCCTGGCATGGGGTGTACAGCAACGATGGCAGCAGCCCTGCTGCAGCCCCAGCACACCCCACTCTGCACTAAGATACCTCAGTGGGCAGCCCCAAATCACATGGACCTGTCCTGGGCCATAATGCTGCAGTGTCTGCTTATTGATGTTCCTCATTTCCAGATTTCTCTGTCCTATTGAGCAGTAGTGTTTCAGACTATTTTCCCAAATGTATCAACTTTGGTTTTCCCAGGAACAGTCTAATTTGATTATTTCCTGTACATATTTCCAACATCTCCAACTTCCCCCATATTATTGCTACATCCTCTCTCATTTGCTTTTGACTGCTTGGGCCAAATTACAGTGAAAGCAGATATGAGCCAGGATGTGTATCCAGGCTCTCTGCCAGCTTTTTGCAAAGAAATCACCCAGGCCACAAGATCTTGTGTCTCACAAGTATAGTGACAAACTGTGAGTTAGCAAACAGCTTCATTTTTTCCAGCTCACCTGGTTACATGGGCAGCATCAGCAGCAGTCGCCAGCTGACCCATGCAGTCACAGCGGCTGGAAGGTTTCCATCTCCTACAGTGACTTGCACGGTGCCCTTAGGTCCTCAGGGGAGATCATCAGGTATCATTTCCAAGCAATTACTTGAGGTTAGACACAAAAATGGATGTGTCCTCATTTTCAGATGCCAAGTGTTTATAGTTTCAATTAGGGGTTTTGGCCATTGTGCTACCTAAGGAATGAAGTTCTGGGCATGATGTGACCAAGTGTGGAAAAGTTCACCACCTTTGAATTCCACCTCTGAAATTGCTTTTTTGTTGGTGAATGAATTTTAGCAATTTGGGAATTGTTTGCGTGTGTGTGTGTGTGTGTGTGTGTGTGTGTGTGTGTGTATTTGAGCTTTGGAAGCAGAGATCAGGCAGAGGAGCATTATTATTCCCAGAGAGCACAGGCCTGAAGGAGCGATGACAAGTCACTGAAAATCTGTGGCCGTACTTGGGAGTGGGGTGGCCTCTGCTTTAGCCAGGAAGCTGTTGCATATTTTCCCTCTTCAGAAATAGCCTGAATCACCTCACACCTACATAAGCTGCTTTCCAGGAGGTGACCTGCTTTTCTGAATCCAACCATTTAATCAAATCAGGCTTTATTTCTGTTTTAGTTCTTTATGTAAAGTTACTCCTGGTTCATGAACACTTTCAACAGCTGTTCATGGCCTTTTATCATTGCACTGCTCAAATTCCTTGGGACTTTTTCCCACTTAATGACTGAGGCATTGTGTCTGCTGGGGCAAAGTGAGTGTTCCTAACTTCACCACCCCAGCTTTCAGAAAAAGGGCTCTTTAGCAGAGAACTGCTTACCTTTCACTAGATCACACATGATTCTGAAAACTACTATTTACTAAGTCAGACTCCATCCATGCAGCATTCCTGGTACCCAGCCACCTGATATGGGGCAGGCAGGGTCAGCTCCATGGAATGGCTGATGGGACATGGCCCACAGACCCTTAATACCCAGCACTGAAGTGCCAGGTAAGTGACACAGGAGTCACCTGCCTCACTTCCCCTGCATGAGCCTGGTTCCCTCCAGTCTCCCCCTGCACCAGGAGACTGACATCAGATGGCCAGGAAGATGACAGGAAGGTAACAAGTCTGTAGCCTGTCCATTCAGACATCACCCCCAAATCTCTCCTTAGCTGCAATAACAGTGTTAAGGGGCAAAGGCAGACAGTGCTGCCTCCACCAGCCCAATCACAGCCAGGTCTGATGCTACTTGTACAGAGGACATTAGTGGAGACCCCTGTGCCTTGGGGTCTCTCAGGGAGAGCAAGAGGACATCCTGCACAGCTCTAGGCAGGAATCTGAGGGGTCCTGCTGAGTGGCAAGGGCTTAGGGTAGACATCCAGTGCAGAGCCCTGGGTTACTGAGAAATCTTAAACACCTGTGGATTCCAATGATGGGATTCCTCTCTTCTCACTCTCAAGTGGAGCCACAGGGCCCTTTATTTAGTGGTGTAAGGGAAAAACCTTTTGGATATAACTCACCTGATGATACGCCTGCTGCCTTTTGGATGAGGTGACTCCAGTCCTGGAATCCAGCAGCTGAAACAAACAGTTAGTTCTGCTGATATTTCATGTGTGATCTGAGCAGAGGTGATTGATTTCCCAGACCTTCCCTTAGCTGCTGTGTGGAGCCATGAGATGGATTCAAGTGCAAGATGCTCTGCAAGTCTGATGGCTGAAAATGGATAAAAGGAAGAGTCGGCATGCAGGGCACTGCAGTGGGCACAGTGACAAAGCCATTTACAGCTGCTCCCATGCCCTCCCTTAGCTTGCTCATTCCTGTCCATCTCCTCTTGAGATGGAGGCAGCAGCAAAAGCTGGAGAACTGCTGGGGCTTCAGCCTTAGTAAGTGTTACAAAAAGTAAGGAAGGGGGACTTCGAATGATGTAACTTTCTTGGCCCTTAAATTTTCTGTGCTTACCCAGCACCAGAACCAGGAAAAACAGCCCAGAGGCAACCCAGCTGGTGGGCTGGGAATCAGTGCAGGTCCCCTGATGTCAGTGCAGTGCTGTGCCCAAGCTAACAAACCAAAGGCTTATTAGCTCAGGTGCAGTGCCAGGCGAATGTGTCAGTACTGCCACCAGACCCACTGCTAAGCCTGTGTGACACCAGGCTGCACCTTGTGTTGTTACCAACTCTCTGCACATGGGCAGCCCTTGGCTGCTGCCAAGCTTGGGTTGTGCAGGGCTCATAACCACAACTTGCTTCAGGCAAATGTGCTAGACCCACCTCCCTCCCCATGAAAAAGTCATAGAAGTGAGAGGGAGGAAAGTTCAAGCTTGTTTTGGTCACTCATTTGGATCTATGCTTTGGAAGCGAGCAAGGAAACTGCCAACAACCATCTGTCACAAGTAGTTCACCCTCACTCCATTAGTTCCCATGCCTTGGAAAAATGTCCTTTCCTTCCCACTTGATGTTAGAGACTGCCTAACCTTCTAGATATCCAAATGTGTCTTACAGGTTGAAATTTTGTGGTCCCAAAATGCTTTCAAGAGACATGATGTATGCAGTGGGGCAAGACGTTGCTGTTGGTTAGTCCATTTAGCCCATCCTAACAGGGTTCCCATTGTAAGGTAAAAACACTTGAGCATCCAGCACATAAAGTGCTTAAAAATAATAGGGTTTTTTTGGGACAGTGGTGATGTGAAGATGGGAGAGGTGGTCTCTCTGCAAACTGCTGCACTGTGATCTGGCTGAATATTTCAGCAGCTGCAGAAAAGTCCCCCTCCAACGCTTCTGTATCTGGGCACCCAAATAACAGTGTATGTATTCAGCACAAGCACAGCTCTAAGCCCCAAACATGAGCAGGTGCTTCTGCCTCTCTTTTAATCATCTGAGCATAGCTGATGTCTCCTGCCAATTTCAAAGGCAAGTGAACACAATGGTGATGGCGGCGAAGCAGCTGGGGGGTGGCAGGAGGGGGCATGGAGGGGGCCCTGCTTGGCAAGGTGAGTGGTGCCCGCTGGGGTGGTGGGCAGTCCTGCCAGCTCTCTTTGTGCAGCTCTGTGAGAAAAGGGGGGAAGGAAGAGGCAACAACAAGTGAGCAAGTTCAAAGTCACTGAGGCCAGTGAGTCATGGCTGATCTGTGCCAGCTGCAAGCTGCTGCTTCTCTAGTCAGTGCCAACTATTTTGCTGGAGTAGGGAAGTACTACTAGAAGTGTGTGGGTTTGTGGTTGGTGGAGCTGGAGGAGGAGCGATGTGGATCTTCCTTACTGACACATAGCAATCACAAATTCCCCAGCACCTGGCATTTGGGATGTGTCTCGGTGCACAGCCACAGCCTGGTTGGCCCAAACAACGGGGTCCTCAGGGAGAAGGAAAGAGCAGCTATGCTTTTTAAATTACTCCAGAGCAAGGAGTGCCACAAAACCCTGGGTGTGCCAGGAAGTAATTCCTGGAGCTGCCACATGAAACAGGACCTCAGGACCGGCTTGCTTAGACCAGCGACCAGATAATCAGCTGTTAGGAAAAATGCTTGTCCCTAAAACTGCCCCCACTGAAGTGCTGGTAACAGCCTGGATTCAGGCCTCTTCCCTCTCTTTGTGCGCTGTGCCATGGTCCCCAAAGGGCCAAACAGTTCTCACAGCCAAAACACTTTTGCCTTTTCATGTGCTTCTGGATGGAGCAATGTGGTTCATGCCAACCACAGCTCTCCTCCCCAGGCTGAGATCCCTGGGAGAGAAGGTACGGTCAGGCATGGGGAGAAGGTTTACTCAGGGTAGGTTTGACACCCCGATGGAATCAGAGGGGCGAATGCCGCTGCTAAAGGCTTTTGGTGAGGGGCTCGTGCAGCCATTTCGCAGCGCAGTGCCAGGGTCACACGGCCGAAGTCGGGCTGTGGCACTGCTCTGCCACCCTGCCGGCCTGGGGTCGAGCCAGGCACGGAGCCCAGGGCACGCAGCGGTGCCTGGTGCGGGAGAAGGGCTCCTTGGGAAGGCAGGGGCAGCCGGCAGTGCCTGTTTGTGCCGCTGCCGCGAGCTCCTCCGCAGGGCAGAGCTGTGACCGGGGCCGGTCACACCAAGCTCTGCCGGGGCCGTGAGGCGATGGCCGAGGCTGGTCACACCGAGCTCTCCCGGGGCCATGAGGTGATGGCTGGGGCTGGTCACACACCAAGCTCTCCAGGAGCCGTGTGGCGATAGCCGGGGCTGGTCACACCGACCTCTCCCGGGGCCGTGAGGCGATGGCCGGGGCTGGTCATACACCAAGCTCTCCCGGGGCCGTGAGGCGATGGCCGGGGCTGCCGGGCCCCGCCGCGCACAGGAAGGGCAGCCCGGGCCCGCGGGCGGCGGCGCGGCGCCCCCTGCCGCCCGCGGGGCCACACGGCGGCGGCGCCCGGGAGGGAAGGAGGAAAGCGGGAGAAGGGGAAAGCCGCGGCCGGGCTGAGGCGGCCCGCGGGGCTTAACGCCGGCACAAAAGTTGCTTGCAGGGCCCGTGAGGCGGCATGAGGGGACAGGGCCGCCGGCAGCGCACAGCCCGAGCGATCGGCTGCTCAGCCGTGCAACACGGAGAGGCGCGGCGAGAGGCGCTCGGTCCGGAGAGGGGCGGGCGGCTGCGTGTTCCCGTCCCAGCCCTGCGGCGCTTGGAAACGCTTGGCCAGATGGGAGGCACCCGCTGAAGCGGCAACACAACAACCTGCGTCCAGCTCAGGCTCGGCCGGAGGAGGCGCTGAGCCTCGCCGGGGATGATGCTCTGGCACCAGGCAGCCCGGAGCGGGCAGCGGCGGGAGCGGGGCAGCAGCACAGCGCCCTGCCTGCCTCCCTGCGTTACCCGTGCGGCTCCGGAGGCACCGTGTGCGCGCTGGGTGCCGTGCTGCAGCCGCTCGTCCGCCCAGCCAGGCACCTGCTCTCGCAGGACCCGGCGGCTGTGACTCAGGTGATGCAGCATAAACACGGGTCAAGGACAAGCTCCCATTAAATTCAAAGAAGGCGGCACCTGCTCTCGCAGGACCCGGCGGCTGTGACTCAGGTGATGGGTCAAGGACAAGCTCTCATTAAATTCAAAGAAGGGTGGCAGCTTTCAGCCACTTCGTAATATAAAATGAAAGGATTTTTAATCACTCTGTTCTGGCACTTTTCCAATGGCTTTTCCTCATCTTTTCCCTCCTAAGAAGGCTCAATCATTATCCCACCTACCAGGACACTTTCCTCATTAGCATACATCCTCTACCAGCCTTTCTTGGGCTTTGGCTGCTTTCCCACACATAGCTCAGTCTCTTCTTTGGAAAATGGTGCTTTAAAGGTTTTCTTACTCTTCTGGAAGAGTTTGGCTAAAAAAGGGGAGGGCTTCAGAAAGAACCAACCCGTAAGAGATCCCTCCATGACAGAATGGGGAGATGACAATGCACATGTGCTTCCAGAAGCTCCACTTTCACTTGATGGTGTTTGATAAGGACCATCTCATTCTAGAGGCAGAATATGGAAACAAATCTGCTGCTGCCAGGCTTTCACAGACAACTGCCTCTTCTGTGTCATCAGAAATGAGGCAGATGTGGTAGGATCCTCAAAATACAAAACGACACATTCTTCTAGCACTTGGTCTTATGGTGTATGAACATCAACAAGTGAGGTGTGTTGGGACAGGTGGTATCTTGTTTGCCCAACCAATATGGACTCTTCATAAACCTCACCTTATGAAGTCTTTCCATATATTTTAAAGACAAACTGTAGATATTCTACAGTGGCATCTGTCCAAACTAGCACCAAGACTGGCAGTGGTTCCAGAGGATCTCATCTTCACAGAAGGGCTTAATCTCATCTTCCTGAAGGGCTCCAGGTTGTCCCTCTATTGATCAGACTCAGGATTTTCAAAGTTCATTCCTGCTGCTGCCCTGTGTAATCTTAGTTGGGCCTTCTACTCTCCATGTCACTTCCCGCCTTCAGTCCTGCATCTCTTGCTGCAGAGACTGTCTTGGAAGTCTTTGCTCATCCAGCAGCCACGTCTTGGCAGAATGCATAGCTCTATTGAAAACAAAAAGCATTGCAAAATTAAGTCTGTTTTGCAGGAAATTTTAGTAGTAAACCAGAGGCTTCTGGATGAAGTCAAAACTTCAAACTCTTTCTGGTAGCTTTCCTTTTGTGAAATGTTCACCGTTCCTTAATATTTATTGCACTGGTGGCATGCAGTATGGTTCTGGTTATGGTTGGCAGCCAAATTTTGAAAATCTTTTCTGGAATAGAGAATCGTATTTCCGAGATCATTAATAAACCACTTGGAAAGAACTGGGGTGGTGGTGGGATGGAGTATAGGGGGAAATATACTCCCTACAACTGTACAGCAAGGTACCAGCAATCATATTCCTCAAATATGAAAGCTAGAATTGTTTAAAAAAACACCCACATATTTAAATTGTAAAACTTCAGAGAAATGAGGGTAGCAGTCAGAGTTGGAAAAGAAAAAGCATAAGAACCAGCAGAGATTTTACTTGGAAATGACTTACATAAATGACTTGAGTTCAAAAACAGCTTTCAAAGTAAAATGATAAAATATTGCCTGGGCCCCTGTAGATAAACCAAGCCAAATCAATTACTTTTCTGTCTGTAAGTCATCTCCACTTTATAAAGTATAGAGTGAGCAAACAAAGGCACTAATAATAAAGTGTTACCACTTCACCAACATTATTATATACAGCATCTGATTTTGGGAGTAGGAAGCAGGTGCCTTTCCTCACAGGCAGTTGCCATGACCAGGGGTAGTGATTGTATTGATGTTATATGTTTACTGGCTGCTTAAAGACTATTAATAGCCACATGTGCAAACAGTTAACAATTTATGCAACACATTTTTAAATTAAAGGAATTAAACATCAGTGTTTTGCTATGAAGCACAAGTGGCTCAGCAATTGCCACTGTAAAATGAATGTGCTGGTTAGCACAGCCTGGAACACACAGGCTGCAGAGGGAGATAGGGGGGTGTAAAATTGAGGCTGAGCAGGTATCAGTTGGTAAAATAGCAAATGGGGTCACTACGGATTGCTTTCTCCTGACTTCCCTTGCTCTTTCAGCAGTGCATGCACTCTAAGACTTTTCTCTCGTTCAGTAACTTGGCAATTCCGTGGGCAGGTATCTGCAGAGGAAAGAGCAGAACTTTGAGGTGGTTTAGGTGACATTTGCAGCTGTGGTGCAGGCAGCCCCCCCAGGCCCCATCCAGCTTGGCTGGCCTGGTAGAGCCAGAAGTGTAGAAATACACAACTGCAAGGGTTTGCCAGCACAGGGCCTGGTCTGTGTGTGCAGCTTGTGTAGCAGAGCCAAGGACCTCAGGTGCACAATCACTACCTTTTACCATGAATCTCTACAACTGACTCTGTCTTTTGTTTGAATAGATAAAGGAGAGTTTTATTCACATACCCCAGTTCCTTACTGCAATGAGAGAGCAGAAAATGAATGTTTCTTTTACATAAATATCGTATATTTTAGCAACAGAATGTAAGAAATTTGCCCAGAGTCTGGTCCTTGCTGTGAAAATATATTCTGTGCTAGTCCAAGAGGCTACACTTAACAGGAGTGATTTACAAAGCTTTATAAAAGTGGCACTCATGTTGCCAAGAGGGAACTGTCAGTGGAACAGGACTGCATATGAACATGTCATAGGGCTGCCCTTATGACAGTGGCTGTAGAAACAGGATGGGGACATCTTTGCCCCTTGGGTTGTACATCCTTATGAAGAGCACAAGATTTGACATCAAAATGTGAAGATGCAGTCCCTGCTGCTGATCTCATGTGCCTGCTGCCTGGGCACTTGGGCACACTGCACCAATTCTCCAAGGAATAAAGGACAGGGAGTACCCAAAGGCAAAGTACCAGCTGCAGAAAATATAGTGGTGTGTGAAGTGTATGCTACTCCCTCTTTTTCACCATTCCTCTGAAATATGCTGCACTTCAGGCAAAACAGAGAGATGATGATTTACTTAGCTTCAGCTCTAGAGCATGCAGCATTATTGGCTGGTTGGGTTTGCTTCTTTAGTGGCTTTCCAGCTCTTGGAATAGTCCCCACATGACTGGCTCCCAGCCCACACTGCTCTCAGTGACCCAGAGCACAGAGGCATGTGGAAGAGGACTGTCCTACCCATGGGAAAGGGCTGCCAGGTGAATGGCTGGTGAAATCCTGCCATATAGCTGTGCATTTCCCACATCTACCCCCAAGCCTCACAAACTGGAAAATCCCACATGAAACATTCTTAATGCAGAGCAGGGCTTGGTGCTGCTAAACAGAGTTTAAGATGACTTGTGAGTCACAGCACAAGTGGCTGCATCCCTTTTCTGCTGGAATTGGTTGTACTTACCACTCAGTTATTTGGGCTGTGCCTTTGTCCACAGACAGGTTTTGCACTTGTTCATCTCCAAGATCAGAAATCAGTGCCCAGAAAAATATTGCTAGCAAGAAGCCAGTACAACACACGCAGACCTTAATGTGAAAGAAAAAAAAAATTAAAATATTTTGTTATTATTATTATAGGACCAGGATTGTTGAATTAAGATAGAGGAAAACTAACATTGTGACAGCACCATTCCACAGTGCGGGTTTCAACAAAACTTACCCACAGAGCCAGTATGAATGAGGAACCAGTATGAATGAGGAAACTGCACTGACTCTCTAGGCTGTTCTTTGGGCAGTTTTAGCTACTACCTCACCTCAACAGCAGCAGGAGTTACAATTAGTTGTTACTCTCAGATTAGCTGTTCTTCCAGGTTCTCCTCTTACTCCACCAATCAAATTGCATGAAAACACAAATCAGCATTAATCTTACAGGGTATATACATGTGAGAGCAGAGGAGAGAAAACAAACCTGTCATTTCAAGCAGTGCACCCCAAATTCCTTCATCCCCATCAATTTACCAATCCAATCTCAGGAGGAAAGCTAATAGTGGCCATCTACCTTGGGCAGCATTTCAGGCTTGTGTGGTTAACCCCATGCTGCTGCTCTGTGAGAAGGAAAGTGTCCTCAGAGCCAGCACTGACTGGCTGAGCACACTCCCTACCCTGTGCCCAAAAGGGAATTCCCTACAGCATCAGCTGTTGGTGACCAGCATCATACTGGGAGCAAACTGGAGCCTCAGTGGAAAGCAGGCACTTTGGAGATTATTGAGCTATTTCTCCTCATCTATCACTTATCCAAAAGGGAAACCTTGACTGGGAGTAAGAGACTGGTCAAACTGTTCTTCCTCATAGTGCAGCTAAGCAGGGTTGATGCTGTGGGGACCCCGTCCCACCAGCTGAATCCTCTATCCCAGCAGGGCTGTGCAAACAGTGGGACTGACCACAGCAACCTACCGCTGCTCCTTTCCACAAAAACACCACAGGCTTTCAGAGAAGCTCAGAATTTGCTTTCACCAGTTCTGCACATGGGTCCACAACTTCTCCTGAGCTAAGTACCTGTTTGGGAGACTGGTGGGACAGTGGTAGACAGAAGAAAGTTCTCCCAAATGATTAAAGATTAGTTTTGGTTTTTTTCTCCTTTTACCTATCTCCTGTTTTCACTCTTCTTCTGGCTGCCACATACAGGTAGCAGATTTTTCAGACATAATGTTTTATATGCTATTTTGGCATACTAATGTATTCATGTTTCCAGCCCATTCCACTGCTAACAAATCCTTATGTGGGCAGGAATATTTGTGTAATCAAAGAACAATACTTTTAAGAGTCAGGATGGGACAGTTTAAAACCATAGGAAATAAAATCATGACTCAAAGTCTAAAAGCTATGGGATTGACAGAAACCACAGAATACTATGTTCAATGTACTACCTTTTTCACGTGCAGACTCCCTAAATCAGAAACTTTGCCTAAACATGGAGTTCTTGGGTGTCTGAAACAAGCAGAGAACTCCAGGTAACTCAGGCAAGCAACCAAACTAGCCCTGTCCCCCTAGCCATACAAGACATGTTTCAGCTCTATTTCCCATGCAGGGCTCTAAAACCAGTAAATGGCATCCCTAAAGTGGAGAGGGAAGGTAGCAGAAAGTTAAAGCATAATCTACAGGTCTGTCTAAGGCCTTACACTGATTTGCTTTCTGTTGTCAGCTTCACATTTCAGGAAAGCATTTTGATAAGTAACAAGTATATAATGGAAAATAAAGTATTTTCTGCAAAAGCTTAAAGCTTTCCTAGGCAATGTTATGAGCAAAGCACCTAGGTAGAAAGTTGGGTTCTGTGTCCTATGGAACTGGGCCATTAGATAGGAAATAGTGTAAAATTTACAGAACTCTGAGATCTGACAACAGTGAATTGTTTCAGTGCCTGTGGCCCCCTTGCTGGCTCTTGTCTTTCAGCTGAGATTCTGAAGACTTTAGAGGTGGGTGAGTGTTGCCCTTCAGCAGCACTTGAAGGAGAACTGACAATGTTTTCAAGAAACAAAAGCAAATGATACTACCCTGCCAGAGGGAAAAACAAGGTCAATCATGCTATGCAAATTAGCTCTCTGTTGGAGAGAAAAATCAAAACAGAAGAATCTGCTACCCTCATGGTACAGACTGAACATGAATAATCAAAACCTAATTCCTGCTTGATTTTATCACCAGGGAGAGTGAAAGAGGAAAATACATGGGTGCAAAAATGCTTAGATGAATACATTAGGTTTAGAAACCTCTCAGTGCTTGAAAAATAAACTTGTGGCTATGAAGTCCTGCATTTTCAAACTAATGGTGTATCACATGCAGAAGGCAGATGAGGACCTCTGAGGAACTGGCATCGAAACAGCTTTTTGCTGGCATGTATGTAAAAAGCATTCTGGCTCTGAATACTGCTCCTAACATTTTCTTGGGTTATTTCATTTCAGTTCTTGACAGAAACCCATACATGAAAGGAAATACTCCACTGCTGAAAATTCACCTGTAATGTCTCATGTCAGGTGAATAATACTTGTGTATTTCTAAGTTTTTAATTCATTTACTTAAAGGCTTGGTTACAACTTACCAGCCCATCTGTCAAAACAAGATTCACTTTAACTATGAAGCAATACTTATTGCAGATCTTGCAGAAATCCACACCTCACACATTCAAAAATCCCACTTCAAATCCCTTGGCCTAGGAGAATGACAAGAGCAGCAACAGGCACCACCCCAAGAAAAGCTAAAACCTGAGATATCACCACAAGCAACTCTAAATTGTTGCAGGGCAGAAGGAAAGCTGTGCAGACAGGAATGAAAATGTGAAACCCACCAGGACACCGGAGAAGAACCACACAGTATTACAGAAATGCCAAATGCCTGAAAAACATTTCAAACCATAAGCAAATATTTGCTTGAAGATACTATTCAGTGTCCTAATTAACCAAGTAAAAACAATTTTATCTTCAGTGCTTATTGAAAGAATGGACACAACACTCATTTTCAATTCAAATTTTACTCCCAATTGCACAAAGGTTGAAAAGATTTTTTTCAAATTTTGAAAACCAGCATAATAATTTTGGTTTCGCATATAAAACAGGGAAACCCAAAGAATACAGAGTTGTGTGACTGACAGGTTCCAACATTCAGCATTAAAGTTTTGCCCAACTTTATCTCATACATTGATTATTTTCTACATTATCTGCTTCTCAAATTATAACTCTGTACAATACCCACATACATCAAAGGTTAAAATATTTTGAGAAAATACTATGTTATGGAAGGTTCCAATGCTAGTACAGATTACAGTACAAATTAATGACAAGTCAGAGCATTGCTAAGAGTTTATTCAGAAGCTTTTACTTTCGGTTCTTATATCACAAAAGACATGTTTAATGTTTACAACAAGGATTAGAAACTGAGATGTTTTTATTTCTACTATTATAAAAGTAACATAGGAGACCGTTCTAAGCCATCTTCAAAATGCAGACCAATTTTTTTTTGTATATAAACTGTACACAAAAAACAAGGCACTATACATTTTTGGATAATAAAGTATAAAGGTTGATTCGCATAGTTTCTCAAGAAATCCATGCTATAAATACAAACGCTTTGTTCAGTTTAGCACCTGAAGCAGCACTGAGCAAAGAGAAACTTTTCAGAATGCAAAGGAGATACATATTGGTGGTATAGCTAATTCAGTACAAGCAACTGCCATCCAGCTACTTTTCTGTAGTTTTGACAGGGAAGTCTTGAAAGTGAATACATATTGCATTGTTAAATACATACTTGTTCTATGTGTTTATATAAATATAAATTCTTTGTAATCCACAAACTAACAAAATAACACTTTACAAAGAGAACTTCTTTAAAAACAAAAATGGCAAGTATTGGATATAGCCAAAGGACACCTGCAGCAGTAGCTCAAGAAACTACTGTTTAAGTGCATAGGAGAATGGAGCTTAAAAACATTACCTTTAAGAGTCAAAATTGAATTCCATTTTCAAAGAGTTCTCTTGGCCTTTTATTATAATATTACACACATCCAGATAGGTAGTCGCTAATAACTTCGGATTATTTTTATTTGTTCTGTAAATGTAGGGTACAATTCCTTTAAAGGACATAGAAAGTGAGAGTGGACGTCCCTTTTGTGCTCACTTCCATAAACACAGCTCAGAAAAGTCCTTTTGCCTTCTTCAGGTTAACTTGCTTCCAAGATGGCAGCGCATTGTACTCCTCTCTTGTCATCTCTAATGCAACCTGCATTTAAATTGAAAGGATGTACTATTAGCAAAAACAACTGATGAGTAAATTACTTTCTTGCATGGTTAGGCATAGATGCACAGAGTAACAGTGCACCCATTCTCTCCTTACCTCAAAGTCCTGATCTGAAAGGTAAATTTCAAGCTTCAGTGGATCAACTCCCTCAGGCAGAGGCCTAGCTAAGAGATCTGCTAATGGATACACTGTTTTACACAGCTTGGCCAGCACATCCTCTACAAGTATTATCTGATTAGAAACGTCAGCATCCTGAAAGGAGAAAACAGAGAACAGGATCACAATGCTGAAAGCACCAGCTGTGCCCATGGCCATCTGCAGATGGCATGGGATAACCTGCCCTGCCAGAGCACAATGCTGTATGTTCTGCCCTACAACAATTTCACAGTTAAATTTCACAGGTGTGCACTTAAAGAAGGACATCCTGTACTCCCAGAATCTCAGTTTAAGGCTAAAATCTGTGTTTAGTCATGAAGCCAGCATTTTCTACTAAGGATGGCTGCAGAAGACTTAGAAAATGTCATTTGTGTTGAGATGCCCTTTGACTGGAAGATTTTAAAGCAGTAATTTGGCTGTGACTCTGAATCCCAGGTGAGGATGTCAGTAACAAAGCCCTTGGAGCCAGCTGATCCTTTGAAAGGTGTTTTGTTCCCCTGCACTTCGAATCTAGGGAACAGACCAGAACTGTGCATTGCTGCATGACTGAAACAGCTATTCTGTTAAGCTCAAAACCCAGCACATATCTTTCCAAGAGGTGATTCAGGTAACACTTTCCTTTTAACAAAAAAGTTTTAACTTTTCCGAAGTTACATGAAAAAATAAAAAAAACAATGCCTCTGATATACACATTCCCACTCAGAATTTAGCTGTGGTGTTAGGTTTTCTTCCCCTGTGCAGATTCCTGAACTGTGCTTTCTAAGTTTATTCTCTGGATCTTGGGGCTTGACAGTGGAAACAACCAATGTTACTGACAAGACAAGAAACAATTACTAACAACAGGAAACAGATTATGCAATGAAAAGATTTACCATTTCTGTGATCTCTGCGATGTCTTCCCTGTGCTCCCAACTTGGGAACATATTAGTGAATGTCAGAGGCTCTAGGCCAGCATGGATTAGATAGGATTTTGGGGGCTTCTTTACATTTTTTCCTAAAAACAGTCAAAATACAAAAAATGGAGGGAGAAATTACAAAAAGTACAGTATTTGCAATCTCATACACTATTCAAAGTTACCTCCTAAGGCTATTTAATTTTTCCTAAAAAGCTGAAGCAGCTTAAGGCAGAAAGAATAAATTTTCCAGGATTTCTTTTTAATTAATATGGGACCTTTTAATATGTTTTTTTCAGTATTCTTACACCTGCCTTTTACTGTATCTGACTGCAAAGATTAAAACATATATGCTGAAAATCCCCAACAGCTACTTCTAGCCCAATGCCTTTCTTATCTTACAAAAACAGACTTAGAATAGAGTAAGCAGAGTGTGATGGTCTGAAATAAGCCAAATTCAGGTAAATGAAACCTTCTGGTATGCTCAGCAGAAGTGCCCTGCCAAGAACCAACTAAACTTAAGCTTGGAGGCTTAAGTGAGAATGTTTAAACTGTTAACTTGTGATTCTGAGGTGTAACACAATAAATAAAGCCTTTCCACTGAGAGCAGAGTCAGTAGAGTACCTTGGCAATTTGGGAGCAATGCTGTTAGTAGACAAATGGTTTGCTAAGAAAGAGTGGGCAAATGCATCTTCAAATAACCTGATGTTTATTGCTATCAATGGGGAGCACCTTTCAGCCCAGGATAGAGGGCATGGACAGGTGTGACACACTCAGAGCAGTGGGGCACAGCAGTCTGTTACCTTTGCAGTACCGGAGCACCGTCTCCATGGCGCATTTCCTGTCTGTAGCCCACCTGATTCGAGCTGATCCAGTGATTTTGTTCTCCACAGGCCACCAGCCTTGCCACAGGTACACTTCATGGTGATTGTCAACAAGGAAGAGTGCTACACAGTCAGAAAATAACAAATCCATCATTAGCCGCTTACTAGTTTTTGTAATCCCCTGAACAATCCCAGTCTTATGTGCTTGTCAGCATCACAACAGGATAATTTCACATTTTACCAATTCCTTTGTTAATTATACAGCTAAACTTCAGCTGGACTTTGATGCTCTGATATTAACAATGTAGTTTTACAGGAAGCTTCTGGCATACATGCATACACTTGATTATTTCTCAGCATCTTCATAATGGAAAAATTACTGTTATTTCTTAGTACTGTATAAGCATCATGTGCACACATTTTCCTGTGACATATTAAGTTAAAAGTGCTTACAATTACTGAGACACTGCCCAATGCAGGATACAGTCATCTGTTTTCTTGTTACTTAAGTATTTTAAGACACATACCTGGCTGTGGGGCAGTGTAAAGATCCTCTTGCAAGAATGGCATGGAATTGATGACAGCAGGATCTCTTGAAGGGTAAACATACTCAGTGGCTGAGAATTCTCCTGATGAACTACTGAGGCTGAACAGGCGGGGTGTGAAATTAAACTTTCCAGGATCTTTAAAGAACAAAAGTTAAGAAGAGTCACAACAAAAAATGTTAGACTTAATTGCAGAAACTAACAATACGCTTTAAAAGTGACTGTAAATTTTCTGGTTTTGAAAAATCAGGAAAGACAACCAGATGTCTTGAGGGACGAACAACAGCTGTAAAGCAGTCGAGCTGAGCGGCTGGCTGCCATCAGTCTGAATCTGATCCTGGTTAGTTACTATCAGCCATTTCATAACCTGCTGCTCTGCAGCTTAAGTGAAGCAAGCCCATCGCAGAGTTAGCTGACATATTTTCCACTTGCTAAATCAATTCCCCTGCTACCTTTGTTGGCAGTTTCAAAGCAAAGGCTGGATGGGAATGTGAGCAGAACTGGCTCTTAAATCCCTTCAGAAGAGAAGCAAAATATATTTGTAACAGTGTTAACTATTGCTCTGTGCTGCCTGAATACAGAGGGGCAGCAGAAGCAGGGGAGAACAAAATGAAACACTTGGGTTTCCAGTACTTTCCTTCTAGAACGGTATTACTTAACTCAGTAAGATTTTTGGAAGCATTTCTCTGAAGAACTCAACTACCAAAAAATTCTTCAAAAACTTTACATTAAATCTGACAACACCCTAGACTAGTAGAGTAAAATGTGAGTGCCAAGTCCAGGAAGGCAGATCTACCTTGCAGCATGCAGTCATAGGCCTTCCGATCTCTCCTCCCCAAGGCGTCCCAGAATCCCAAGGGCTCTGACCCTTCATCACATTCATGAATCGTCACCTTGCTGCTGCTGTGCAGCCCTGCCTCCAGTGGACACCTATAAAACACAGAGAAACAGTAAACTCATGTTGTTCCTACCCCAAACACTGCTAACAAAAACCTGCTGGCCACTCGCATTAGTGGACCCCAAAAGTACCCTACAGGCTTGTTGCACACTTCAGGCCAACACAGGCACTTTGAAAAATGATCAAAAAACAAGACAGGGAATTTCAACAGCTATTCTTGTAGCATTTGGATCCCATTCCCAGAGTGAAGAAGATGCTCACATAAGTTCTTAGTGGGGATTGTCATTGCCTGCTTTTGTTAACAGCTGCTGTCCTCCTTGCATGCTCTCCCAAATTAATTTCCTCTTCCTTACTCACAAGGCTGGATTCTAATCCTCCTATTGAACGCACTTTAATTTGCTATTCAGATGTTTAGCATCTCACTCCAAATGGAAAATGACTTTGTTTTAACTGTAATTATCACAGCAGGAAGAATGTGGGCACCCCATCCCTGGAAGTGTTCACAGCCAGGCTGCATGGGGCTTTGAGCAATCTGGTCTAGCAGAAGGTATCTCTGCCCATGGCAGGGGGACTGGAGTAGGATGATCTTTAATGTCCCTTCCAATCATTCTGTGAGTTTATTAATAAATACATTTGACCTCCAGTGAAAGCAATTACAGGATATGAGTTTTCTCCACTCTACCAAATCAACCAACCTTCACTCCTCCTCCTGATGAACCATGCACATGCTGTATTTGTACTTAGAGGACAGCTTTATTTATTTCAAATGTTCTTTGAGTATGACTACTTCAAATAAATTGGTAGTCTATAATCATCTCAAAAATATAGATCAGACACTCACTGTTCTTTTATTTTATTGGCTGCTGTTCTTCCTACGTCCTTGGTGTGAGACTGTGCTTTGCAGCCATGCCACAGGTAGATGAGAGCTTTGTTGATATTGAGGACAATCATGGATGTCCTGGAACGCAGGCTGCTGCAATGACACGCTACTTCAAGTAAGTTTCCTTCATTGGGAACTTCTCCTCGCACGCAATAAAGCCTCCAGTCACCTGGAGCAGACAGGAACAGAGCAACACTACTATAAAATCACATGGGACTGAAAATTCAAAACCTCTGCTCTGGAACAGCTGTTCTCATCCTGGATGAGTTTTACCTACTGCATGCCTATGTTGTGACAGAATGAACTAGCCAAGCACCAGGTTTGGCTAACATTACTTCAGAAACCCTGTGCAGAAGAGATGCCTTCTAAAACCTTGCTACAAGAGCACAAGTATTGAGAGCTGAAGAGCTTAACAGAGCAGAAGAGTCAAGTTCTGCTGTTTCGTATGGTGAGGAAGGGAAACAAACACAGTATTCCTCCTATTCAGCTCCTCTTCCCCTCTGTACCTTGGGAATATAAGGTCACAGCCAGTGAAAACTGGAGCATCTCCAAGCTACACTTCCATTGAAATTCTCCTACCTCAGCTACCGCATTCAAGGGATATGTTACAAAAAGCAATGATTGGGTAATAAAAGCTTAGAGCTTTCTTTGGAGCAGAAGAACTGCTCATAAAAACACTCTTCTTCCCCAGACTGTGTAGAAAAGAATATACTTTAAAGCAAACGGGCACTTGGCTTAAGTAAAACCAAACTAAAAAAAATTATATGTGCACCAATACAATCAAGTCAACATGCTCTAGGGTGACAAAATCCATTCTCTGCTCAAAGAAGAAAAAGGCTACCTTGAAACAAAGCATTGCAAAGCTGTCTCAAGAGTTTCATGGCATTAATTTTTCTTTTCTACAGAGCAGGGTAGTTGAGACTGAGTACAAAGCTCTCCACAACAGCTAAAAAAGGATTTTGGGGCAGAAACTCTTAACTAACAATAATTTACTTTGTGCATTTTCTTCTTCCTCTTCCCTTCTTCCAGCATGCACAATCATCCCTCCTTGGAAACACTGCAAGAAGCACGGTGGTTCTTTCCCTTGAAGCACTTGTACCTGGAAATTGAAAGCACCACTCTTCATTAAAAAAATAAAGCAAGTATACAGACCAGGAAAACTGGTCTCTATGGATTATTAAAAATTATATAGTTATGACCACCCTCGAAGATGGCTTTCCTTCTACTTTACAACTGCTGACTATTGTTTAAATTACCATATATCAGCATGCAATGGGTTCCATATGTGGCCTGCATATTAAAAGAAACCTCTAGCTGGAATCCAACAATTGAGTTTCAGAGGATAATGGAATACCAAATGAACTTTAATTTAAACTGGTTTAAACTAACCATTTTTAAAATTTTATGAATATTTACATAACCTGTCCACCTTGACCAATGTTCACTAAAACCATTATGGAGATAACATAGGAACTGAAGTAGGTACAAAATTTGCTATAAAACTGGTTTCAATGATAACATGCATGTTCTTTGCTCACTAAACATTGCATTTGGAGTATGAAACTGATATAGCCAATTCCTAAATCATCTGTGTTGCAGAGACACACACTCTTGATCAAGGGCTCTTATATTTCTCCTCTATGAACTCCTGTCTTGCTGGTCATTTCTATGCTGCCATTAAAAAACTAATTAAAGCAGGATCAAGGTACACAAACTAACTTCAAACCACCCATCTTGTATGCTGGTAACAGTGAAGCCACAGCAAAGCCCAAGTCTGCCTAAAGACAAAGCAAATTAGCTTGTCCTCTCAGCTTCAAACTGCATTTCTAGAATCTCTGCAAACAATGCAATTAATATGTAATTACAGAGTAAGCAAATTGAAAATTTCAAATGTATTTTTTTGCCTTGGCCTGCAAAAAGTCCTTCTCCTTAGCACTAGGAAGACTGTCATTCAATCTGAACATGTACTTGAAAGGATAGCATAAATCTGTGCAACTGTGCTTCATCTATTCCTGCAGGGAAGGGAGAAAAGACCTTCTTCTTCAGCCTTTTTCAGAAGCAGCTTTTGGGAATCACAATCCATAAAGCAGCTTACACATGTCTTGCAATTGGAATAATGTCAAAAGTAATTTTGAGGTCTGACTATTCTTAATGGCAAGAACACGTTTACAGAAAGGGAGGAGGCAAAGAAGATAATTCCTGTTTACTGTTCATGGCTACCCAGACAGGCAGATCTTACCAGGTCTGCCGTCTAGGAAGCTCACCTGTGCTCCTCTCTCTTCATCAAGTTCCACTGTCATGAGTGCTGATGTTCCTTTCTCACTCACTGTGGAGTGCCTTCCTTGCCAAAAGAAATACACACATTTCTCTTTTCCAACAGCCCGTACTTGTTGCTCTCCTTTTTGTCTGCTTCCAACTGTGAAACAGAGAGCACATGCTGAAGAAAGTATTTTGGCTATAGGTTTAAACAGCACATGGTTTCATCTCATCTGCCAGCTCAGCACTATCCCATCCAGAACAGGAAAGTAAAAATGTGCAATTGGAGGAACATTAGGTCTCCAAGCCAGAGGGTCCCCATGCAGAGCTGGCATGGTCTCCTCAGGTGGATGTAAGCCACAGGCAGAGATGCCTGTGTTGGCTGGAGAAAGAGATGTAGAAAGACTTGGTACTATCTGGAGAAAAATAACTGACAGCATTTGAGCCAATTTGCATGTGAAATGGCATGTCCAGTAATGTTACCAGAAGAGTGCATTATGGCTGATTTTCCACATTACACACTGTTCTTTGGCAGCAGGAGAGGAGCTGCTTTTTTCATCCTTAAGAGTCGGCATTTACTTGTTATGATAAGCAAATAATGTTTACAGCAAGTGAAATTCACAACACAACCACTTACAGAATATTGCAGTCTTTACAGTTAATAGAGAATAAGCAGTTAGAATGAAATCAAAGATTTAAAAAAACCCAAGAGTTTTAAAACAGATTTGAAAAAAAAAAGTTAAAACATCTGCCTTGATTCCAGCAGTGCTGAGAAGCATCCAAGTGAAACACTTAGGAGAAAGCATCCTGTTTTTTTCAAGTTGAGAATACTCAAAACACTACTTACTTTAAAATTTACGGGTTTCATTCTTATCTGTACATTCAGCCCATAAAAGTACTGCCTCCTACATAAAAATTTATTCTGTTTTGGAGTGAGGGAATATGTTTTCATCCATTTGGATTAGAAGTCTGTTTACAGTTCAGTACTAGTGTTACCCACTTCTCCCAAGACTTACAAGCTCTTGTATTTTTCTTGGATTTGCCAGTATCTGATCTCAACGATCCTGACTAAGACCTACCTACATTATTTTGGCTAAAAGCCTGAAGCTGTATAACTGTTCTGGTGCTTTCAACTGACTTTAATAAACTCTATTTGGAACAATCAGTTTTAGACTATTTGTTTTCAACTTATCACAAAAACCACCTATTCTTAGTTTAGTGCCAGAAAGGAGAGTTCCAATGGACTTCTGGAGCTGACTGGTTCTCAGGCTTTACCTGCTGCTCTCAGGCTCTTTGTCAGAACACTGCCGAGCCTCAAATCCAGATCAAAGGCTTTCCAGCAATGGCAGAAGGGATAGCAAGGGCAATGAGTTGGCAAGGGCTTTTCCTGTCATTGTTATTGATCTTCATAACCAGCAAAGGTTTTTCTTGTTGCTAAGCCTACCTCTTTTGCAAGACATTCAGATCACTGCTATTAGTTCAGCTGCCTAATTATTTTGGTGTTAAGCTGTGGGCATAATTCTGGCTTAACGAACTATCCTGTGAACATATACACCACCAATGGTGGGTAAAAGCAGAGATGGACAGCATTATATATGGTGTATCAAAAATAACTACAATTTCTTTATTTTCTACTGCTTTCTTTTAAACAAAATACAAAACTTTACATTTTAATGACCTAGAAAGGCTAAATTAGTATCCCTAACCTTTCCATGGAAATCCAGGTCTGGATCTCACCACTAACAGCAGCAGTTTTAGCTGCACTTCTGCATGTTTCAGCACGATGAAATGGAATTGTTCACTAACCTGTAGTGCTCACCATGTACTTCCACTTCACCACATATGTGTCTCCCTCATGGAACTGCCCTATGCTTTGCTTAGGCAGCCTACTGTAATCGAATTCCAGGATATGCCAGACATCCACAGAGGCAGTGATAATTTCAAATTGCCTCCCATCTTCTCCTTCTACCAGTCCATAACCCCGGCCAATATTCATTCCATCCAAGACCGTGCCCACAGTTGTTTGAGGCACAGCTACCATTAGCATGACATCATATGGTTTAGAGTCAGATCTGGATTCTTCCTGTCAGAAAACAGAGAAGAGATTTCTTTGAGCACAGCATTTTCTTCTCCTCACCCCACAGTTCCAGTGAAACATTTTGACTCCTGCATATTTCAGTACTTTAGTATCTTGTCATCGTTCGAAGCCCTGTCAAAGCCCCCTCAGCAGTATTGACTGAGCTGCCTGGCTCATATATTAATATTATTAATAATAATAATAACAACAATAATTTATATATATATATAAATAACACATAAGATATAATTACATTATAATCTATAAATAATTATAATACTACAAAACAACTCTTGTGGGTTCACTGTAGGAGGTGATGTTCTGACCTCTAGATCAAAGCCCACAAGACAAAAAATGTGCTCTTGATCCTCGAGCACAAGCTTCCCTGGCTGCCATCCCAACTAAGTCATCTAGTTTGAAATACCTAGCATGCTTATTATATGCACCTTCTGGTGAAGGGATTCAGTAGAATTCTTCTCATTGAGTTTCTTCAGTTCTGTCCAATCGAGGAATTTTTCTTTGAACAGTATTGTCTCGTTATGTTCTGTGAGTCTGCCAAATACAGCCCAGTCTGGGCGTCCTTGTCCCTTTCTGTGCAAGGGAAGAAAAAATATAGAATCAAATGAAACACTGTGAAAAGAGGGCAAGAAAATGATGTATCTGCAAGGAGACTAAATTTGCGTTACAATACCTGGGTATAAGGGGATTGCATTCTCCGGGGTCCAGAGGATTTATATCACAATTGGAGTAATCAAAGGTGCCATTCCACAAGTGTTTTGCCAGCTGGAATGCCACTTTTCTTTGTGCTAAAGTAACTTCTTTTCCATGCCATACATATACTTCACTGCCAAAATCAAACACCAGCACCTAAAATCAAAACCAAACAACAGAAAAATCAGCCTACCATTATGTTACATGATATCCTGATCCTCCAGTTTCCTTGTGCTGAACAGAAACTCCTCCAAATATGAGTTTCTGCAGTGACAATAACAAGTAGCACTGCAATGCAAGTAAGGACAGGCCAGTGGTCTGCATTGTGATGTCCAGTTTTTGAGCATGACTGGAAGCAAGTAGGGGGAATGCTGTGAGGTGTATTATTAGGTGGCTGAAGTCACTAGCAGATTAGAGAGCTCTTACTGCTAAAAACCTGGTTCTGTTGCATGACTGATAGCTGTCCAGTTTCAGCAGCTTTGTCTGACATTTAGATCTATGTCTTGTCCTACAGCCAGGGAGGGCTGACAGAACACACAATATAGGCAAAAAGGCAGTGACTTCAATACTTTCAAGAAAATGCTTCATGTCCTCATTTTAGAAACCTGCTCTCATTCTTGCTTGGATGGGTGAAATGGTTATTGGAAAAGTCAGCTAGGGATAGAAATAAAAGCAGGTTTTATTTTGTTTTGTTTTTCCAAAGTGCTACTTGTTTTGCGCTTCATGACTCTGGGGTAAGCCACTGTTGACAAAAAAGGTTTAGACTTTCTAATATGGTATTTTACTTAGAAGATAATGTGAACTAATTTCTTGAGACCTTGCAGCACACTCTAGACAGCAAAATGTGCAGAAGCCTTTCAGAAACACAGAGGACCCAGGCTTCAGCGATCCTCTCCACGAGCATTTGCAGTTACTGCAAGTCATCACCAGTTGCATGTTCCTGCACTTACCACAGGAGCAGTTAGTGGCACAATACCTCTTTTGGTTGTAGCAGGGTACATTTTGGCACCTTTCCCCAGTAGTCATCCTCGGGAATGAGTTTATCCTCTACGAGGCGGTAAATGCAATTTGTTTCTATTATTGCGGCTTCGTACATTTCGTCTTCTTCAGGACTTCCAGCAGCTTAAGGAAAAGATTGTCAAAAAAAAAAATTAACCTCCAACTATCTTTACTAAAGAGAACCAACTCTACTATTTTATTGTGGTAGAGCATCAGATACTGTAACTATAACAATGCTTACACTGGTAATTTGTCTGTCCACCAAGGAGTTTCCAGAAGTCTTTGGCTGCGTGGGTATGGGTATTTATTCCTTCTTCTATAGTCTGTATATAAGAAGCTCTACAGCCAAGTTCCCTCTTTGTCTGAATTAAAGTTGCAAGTTCTGAAGCCTAAGAGATTAACAGTTATCTGAACAGGATTGCTTAAGTCTTTGGAATATTTGTGCAATATTCTTGCTCAGTGAGAAGGCAAATGAGATATAGTACAGCAAATAGCAGAAGAAATTGTTATTATTTATTGCACTAAATAAACAGACAATAGAAGAAATGTTACAAAAATGAATTCATTCTTTCATTTGCCTTAAAGCAAGACTGATCTCAGTGGACATGAGAATGAAAAGGACATCCTGCAATTCAGACTATTTATTTTTTTTTAGTTCAGTCTGTATCCTGAGGATATCCTTTTTTCTCTTGCAGCTTCACAAACTACACACTCCTTTACAAATGCCAGCTTTCATTCAGTGCATGACCTAAAATATATTTTCAGGAATTTTGCATATCTCCCTGTCACAGACTATCAGTTACATGCCACTTTTTGAGAGAATTGGCACTAAGGCTCAATTTTATCACAGACATATACTGCAAAGGTTCTAAAAATAAATAATAAATAAAACTTCACAACAGTACTGACCTTTGCTTTTTCTATGACATTTGCAAACTCTCCTACCCACAAGAAACATAAATGTGGAGTTAACAACAGGAAACAGTCTCCACTGTTCAGTGATGAGGCTCTTGGTTCAACTAATCTTGTTTGAACATGTCTTCTTCCTAAAGAGAAAACAAAGCTAATTATATTCCTTCAACTACTACTATCAAATGCCACAATCTAATTTGTTTTGAATGAAACACAAACAATTCCAGCACATGTAGCAAAATATGTGGAAACAGACTGTTTAAGAATAATTGAAAGACTAGTACTGTGGAAAAAGAGTTTACTCACAGGAAACAAAATAAATGTTGTCTCCTATCAACTAATATTTCTATTATTTCCTGTTCTTGCTTTAACAACTTTGTGTCCTTCTGGAAAGAAATGAATTAAGTAAATGGCAGACAGCAGCAAAATTCCAGAACCTCTTTCATTTGCTTAAATGAAGTCATAGCACAATTTCTGTAGGCAGTAAAAAGTTTTAAGAATTTTAAGAATTTTGCTTTCCAAAACCTAGCTATTTGCAGAATCAGATATGTTACTATGCACTGTAAGGGGAAGTGGAGCAAGAACACTGTCACATCATTTCCAAATTATATTGAGCACTGGGAGAATGGGACAGTTAAAAAATTTCTACAGGCCATAGCCAGAATTTGTGAAATATTCTGTTTTCTCTTTGGGAAACACACACCAGTGGACCAATGTAAACCTATTTGCGAGGTTTAACTTTATTTACACAATTACCACTTATTTTTTGAGGTTTTGGAATCTTGAAGATTTAGAACAAGCTAAGGATCTAAATGTGGTAGCAATTCCCACATGCTGCATTCAGCTTATTATTTATGGAAAGTAAAAGCAGTTCCAGCATACCTTTAATTTGCAGGAGCATTAGCTTCTTGTATGGCACAGCACTGTTGTTAGAGTTTTGCTCTGTTAGATTAACACTCCTCAGGCTAATGTTGCTGAAATTCTCTTTGCTTGCCAGACCAGCAAGTGCTACTTCTGAGAAATTTGAATTTGTAGACACTTGTACATAAAAAGAAATTGGAGGAAAAGACAGTCAGACATAAAAAATAACAAAATTATAATAAAAAAATGATTGTTTCCTTAAGAAAATAATTTCTGCCCATTATTTTCAGTTTTTCTCCATAGCAACTGTAAAGGCAGGTTGAACTCAGATTAACCACTACCCCAAAATATTTTTGGTTTAGGATTATCTAAATTTCTAGCTATCCAAGAGTACACTGTCAGTGTCAGAATTATGCTATTTGGCATGAATACCAACTTTGCTAGGAACCATTCTACCCAATGTTTTGTGAAGTACTGTGCAGATCTTCAGTGCTTTATAAGTACTTAATAATAAGAGAGAGCACAGAGACAAGGCTAATTAACTGTAATTCCCTTAATATTTGGCTGAGACAGTCTGATGCAAAACCCATTTACATTTCAAAGTCTTAGCCATGTTTTACTATAAACTTACAGCCCAGATTCTTGGCTACTTTTGTTTATTGCTCAACCAAAGACAAGACAAAACACTTTATAAATGTATAACTCAGGAAAATCCTTCTCAGTGAGATGGCAACAAAGTGTTACATATATAGTTAGCCTTTTCATCAATACAATTAATAGCTAAAGATGATATTTCTTTACTCAAGTGTAGTAAGGAATACTTGTACCCCAAAATGTAAGAGTGGCTGGACAAATCTTTGAATAAATTTTACAGTGATGCCTTTGCTGTCTGTCTGGTTCTCAGGAAAAAGCAAATTCCCAAGTAAAGCACCTTGTAAGCCCTGCCACAAAGCACTGATCCTTTATGGAAATTAATCAGAAGAAGTCAAGAAGGCTAATTCCACTTTTTGAGAGAAAATTAGGACCCAAAATTGAGGCCAGTGTATCTGACAAAAATTCATCTACTCTTGCCAGCTCTCACCGCAGCATGACAAAGTTGGATCTGCTTTCCTTGATCTCCTGTCCTCACCCTGCACACCCTGCAGGCATTGTGGCTCTCTCTCTTTGCATAAGGTAACTGTGCTAAAAATAAATAATTAAATTCTGTGTACAGGAGGTGGCTATAGGTAGCTTTCCCTGAGGAAATCACACATGCCTTTCTCTCCAGGTCTCCCACACAGTCTACATTTCACCTTATACATCAACCAATTTATTGCCACTCAGAGAATATGTTCCATTCATTCAGTTCTGTTTTTTGCATTGGTTTTTTCTTTTTTAATTAAATTGCAAAGGCAAGATGGTGTCCTGTACAAATCATCCTGCTAGCTTACTTTTTTCTACTTTCATTCGCTTTGACTCCATGAAGGCAACATTCAGTCTTTGTTCAGTGTATTCATGAAGAATATCTTGTCTTGCTGCAAGCATTTTCAGGGGGTTCCTTGAGGACTGGACTCTGCGTGTGGGCCTAACTGCACGTTTGTGCTCTGCTACAGAAGATGTCAACCTGAAAAACAAGTAGTGTTTATAATCATCAGACAGGATGATTACAAATTTTTCTAGTCAGGATCATCTAATGACAAGAAATCAAGATCCGTTCCTCAAGTCAGGCAGGAGCATGATTTCAGAAGAAATGAACGTGCCCAGTAGTAAGATACCTACAGGATGACTTAGAGCTGAACATTTTGAACACTGCCTTTGTGTCTGCATTTAAAACAATGGGGAAAAAAAATTCTTACTTTGGTGCATAAGGATCAAAGATGGCATCGAAGTCCTGATCAAGGTTCAAAGGCACTGAGGAGGAAGGGAAATCCACACGGCGATAAAATTTGGAAAATGTTTCATCATCATCCAGCTTCATCACCTCTTTCACAGATCTTCCTGTAACTGTCAGCACTGTCTCTTGCATCCCAGCAACTGCAGGAAGAAAACACCTCACCCAGTAAATAACCATACTAGAGTTTCTAACTCTAGAAAAGGTAAACATGGGTTGTTTGGTAGTTGCCTGGGTAATTTTTTTTTCAGTGTGGTGGTAGTATTTTGGTTTTTGTTGGTTTTTTTTGTTAAATTGATGGTAGAAAAGTGTGTTGATATAGAATATTAAAACAGTGTAACTGCAACTCATATGCAATAATCATTACACAAAACGGCAGGGAAATAAGGCTAAATGAAAACTTGGACACTATAAATGAGTTGCTAGAGTATGATGATGTAAGCATTTTAGGGTTTTGTATATTCCATCTTGCCTCCAACTGTGTAATTCCTGCCTTTGAAAAGATCTAGAATCACAAGGGAAAAAGTCACTACTTCAGACTAGTGAGTGTGGCACAGTCATTATCCTATGCTAGTGCTTCCTGTACTGAAATGTGAATACATTTGTTTATAGTATCTGTTACACTACAAATTACATAAGGATGTAATAAAGATTTTTGCCTTAGAAATGAGGACAGACATATGAGATGGAAACACCAGGCAACTCCAGAGACCTTCTTAAATAGCCAACAAACTGTACAGGGAAGCTGATGAGCTGCTACAGAGAGTCAATTTTCAAAAAAGCAGGAAAGTGAATGAATTGTGCTTGGGAGCATCTTAGTATCCTATTTTGATTTTAATAGGACTCAACTACATTTAAAGATGTTTCACTGTATATGACAATATGGTTCAGACTGGCTGTTTGCTCTTAGGAAATTCTGCCCTACAGCAGGATGTGTATATTGTTTCTAGAGAATCAAGAAAATTATTGAGGTATCTGTGATTTATTCTACTGTACACTTGTAAAACAATTGTGAAATGTTTTTCTTCTTAAAATTTAGCAAAGACTGAATTTAAAAAAAATAAATTATCAGTAACTGCAGTCTGAGCAAAGAAATATTCAGTTTCTGCTACCAGATATTTTAACTGAGGGGCACTTTAATCAATTTACTAAAGTCAGAGGGTGCATACACTGCCACCCTTCATAAATCTACCAACCTTTGTTATTCAGCCTTCCCAAGAATGACTCCAACTTGTCAAGCTTCATATCTGATTCCAACTGCATATCAGGCCTGGCTTCAATTTCTAAGCAAACCAGAAAGTAAAACCTGTTAATTGACAGGAAGCAAATGAGCCTGAACATATTTCAGCCATTTTTATTCCTTACCTTCCAAGGGCTTTGTAACTGGAGTGGTAGACTTCTGCCGGAAAGGGGATGCTACTGGTGTGAGTGCACTTGGAGAAGCCAGGCCTGCACAGGGACACAGAACATGGGAAATGCAGCCATGAGTCAGCCTGTGTTTCCAACAGTGATGACAGAGAAGCTATTTGGGGAAAGCAGATGAGCCTGGCTACTTCCTATAGGCCAGCACACTTCCCCAGCCATTGTATTAGAGATGGCAGAGGGCCCTGCCTGCTCCTTTAATCAACAGCAGCCTCAGAAACCACCCCATTTACAAGAACAAAGCTTCATTTCCAGGTGTCTCTCTGCAAGCTAACACAAGATATGGGCTGTCTTTGGAATATTGTAATTTTGCTCCTTTTCAAGGTAGCAGCAGTTCAATGGTCTAGAGTTTGGGCTCCAGCTGTACCACAAGGTACCTTTTAAAACCATGTAAGTGTTCTGAAAAAAGGATAAGTTTAGCAGGGATCTTGCTAGGCACCTTCATCTCTACCACCTTCTTACTCCCTTTTTTAAATTTAAGCACATCTCTATTATTACATGTAACAGGATGCATCTGACTTGTGAATGCTGGCTGGCCCTGGATTTCACAGTAATTATTGGGCTCTCTTGGGTTTTTAAGAACGTGTGGAAATTGAAGTAGAAATGGAAGCTAGACTCTCCACAATATCAAGCACTACTCTCTCCTTTTGTTGCACTCTCCTCCATCCTTTTCAGTAACTGTCATAAAGCAATTCATTCTGGACCCAGTGGGTAAAATAAGGATGGATTTTTTTAGTTTTAGTTTTCATGTGAATCTACACTGCTCTAGTAAGAGAACTGGACTCTATAGGAGTCGTGGGTTTTATTAGGCAGGAAAGCATACTGAGACAAAAAATTGCACCTATTAACTTTTGTTGTCTAGACTTTCAGTAAATGGGGAAACAGACATTTACACTGTTCTCTATTATCTATTTTCCACTTAGCCACAGTTTGCTAATTACTGAGCCATGCAAGTTTAAGTCTTTAGTTATTTTGATCAGATTAAACAACTATTGTGCTGGGAGAACATATCCTAAACATGTTTCCACTATCTTTACTGCAAGTCATAGCAATACAATTGTCATAGTCGTTAAACTCCAAGTTAAATTTGGAATATAACTAGGTAGCTTTTCCATAAGCAATTTTTTCCCCTCTTACCTAAGAGACTTAAAATTCCAGCAGGTTTTAAGTCAATGGGTAAAGCCTTCCTCAAAACACACTCAAGAAGACACAGCTCTTAAGCAGCTCTACCAGCACATAATCCACAAGACCACACTGAGAACTGCTTAGGAAAGGATCACCTTCCAATTAGGACTGGATCATTTTCAGCTATAAGAAGCAATTAAAATACAGCATCTGTGCACATGCATATGACAAAGATGTTATTTTGCATTGCTTCCTCATAATCTCTTAAATTAAAACCTCCTAATTAGAATTTATTCTTTCAGGATATAAATCAGTACACATTTAACTAAAATCCCACTTGGGCTACTTTTATTGATTTCACTGTCATTGCATTACCTTGCTTGTTCAAAAGAATTATCATAGCACCTAAAGAGATCCTTTCAAGATAATTTTTTTTCTTATTAAGAAGAGCAAATGCTACAACCTTCTTTTCCTTTCCAAAGACCAATACATTTGCAAAAAAATCTCAAAGAGCAGGTCTGTGGACAACTAGACAGTTTTTTAGTGACCCTCCAAAAAGGGTTACTCTTTAAATAGTGACCAACTGTCATTCCTAGCAGCAAAACTCTGTAAAATGTAAGCAGCAGCTAAATTATGTTACTAACAGAGGTAATTCCTGATCCTGTTTATCTGGTTTTCTGCCAACAGATTGTGGCTTGGATTGCAAGCAGTTACTCCTGTTGCAGTATTGCCCTTGCCCTGCAATGATTTTTTTTCATGGTTGTAATTTAATTCAAGGTTCATTGTTGTTGTGTTTAATAACCAAGTCCTTGTAACAACCCAAAACCTAGTAGTCATTAAGCAAAAAGATCAGTTTAGGTGCCTTCTTCCCAAAGCTATCATCTTCCCAGGCATGCTGTGTGAACAGCTGCACTCCAACCATGTACAGCCTTCAGAGACTCCTGTCCACTTTAGAAGAATGATTAAATCTGGAAACAGTGACTGAATTCAAGAGATCCCAAAAAAGTCAACATTGCTCCCTTGTCATTTCTACTCTGTGGTTTTATGCAGAACCAGGGAATCTTCAGCCAAACATAACACTTCAAGCTGTTGTCCAAGACAGCATCCATAAAAACAATACTTGTTTGCTAAATATTCCAAGTGATCCTAGGAGTGGGGCAAATGCCAGCAACAGAAACAACACAATTTCACAACTATTCTCTAGACAGTGCAGCTGGGTTTTCAAAGGAAGAATAAGTAAGAAAGAATAATCCAGCTATGTCCTGTGGGTTGTATTAGAAGGCAAACCAAAACATATATCCCTGTTCAAGTGATAGATTTCCACCAGCCAGTCAGAGCCCAGTGATAAGTGGATGGCAGTGCAGAATAAAATGGATCAATACCACGCCCACAAGAAACTAAAGTGAAGAGCCTCATGGCACAATTATTCAGTTGAAGATAAACAGTCTTCCTCTTGCTAAATACAGATGCTGTTTCTGCATAGCTTAAGTTTGACTTTATTTTGACTAGACAGATAAGAGGTGTCTTATTTATATTAGGATCATTTAGTCACTGACCTTTTTTTACCATTCGGCCAGCTACAGTGAACTGTGTGGAGTCATTGGCTGCTCCTTTACCCTTGGACTTCCAGGCTTCTTCTCGAGCTGTAATCAGGTGTTTCCTCTCCTCAATGGTCATCTGGCTCTCCTGGTTATCTGCCATTCTTTGCTTTTGGGGTGAAAGAAAGAAGAAAGAAAGAAAGAGATGTTTAAAAAACCTGCTAGACACATAGCTAAAGAGTGGCTGAACATTTCAGCTGCCAGATGCAGAGGGAAGGGAGCAGGGAACAAGCTACTGCAGTGAAGTCACACACAGCTTAGTGACCCTGCAGTGCTTCATTGTCTTCCTGCCCCATTACACTGTGAGCACAAGGTTTTGGTCTGTGCTCCTTGACCTTTTCTTGAGACTACCAGCCAGGGCAGATGGCACTCCTCTATGCAAAGCAAACTATTCACTCTGTGTATGAAATCATTTTCCAGGCCTTGTTCTTTTGAACCATGACTTGCTACACAAGTGACATCATAACTGACTATAAGCACATGTTTCCAAGTGTGCAAATCAGCAGGTGGCACAGGGAAAAACAGAGAAGTGGTGTAACTTCAGTGGGTGATTCCTAATCAGTCTCTTACAGTTACTCAGCTCCCCAGGCAGGATTAGCAGTGTCTCCAGAGGTTGCTCGTTTTAGTTCTTAAGTCAGCTTGCTCTACTAAATATTTTGCCTGGATCTGAGGAAGGAAGGATTATCTCTACCACTCCCTCCTTTTTTTTTCCTAGGTCACCCTTAGCTTTGCTTTCTTGCTTTGGAGGTTGGCAGCCAACAGCTGGAGTGATTAGAAGCAGAAGGTGCACTATCTCAGTGCCCTTCTCACACAGATGGATTGATGATGGTACTTTAAGTAGGAAAGAAACTGAATTTACAAACTCTGCTGCAGCTAGGTCAGGCCAAAGGACTGTTACTTTAATATACTTATCTTTAAAAATTATCAACATTTCAGGGATTACACTGCATAGAAGTCAAACATAGAAGTATTTTTAGTGCAAGGGACTGTCAACTCTAGAATTACTTCCAAGATGATGCTATTCATCATTTTTCTTCACAACCTACCTTCTAGAATTGAAAAAACGAATTAAAATCTCAAGCTTTAACACCACTCTAGGTCACAGAATCACAGAAAAAAAATGCAAAAGTATGCACCAGCTTGTGAACATAAACATTCTTCTCCTTTCAAGATACAAAGAAGATCCTGTTATTTTTTATTTTCTTAAAAATCAATCAGACTAAATAAATAAGTAATTTTATATAAAAACTATTATGACTGCAGGGGACACTCTAATATAGAGACTATGTAGCTTTCAGCATTTACCAGGAACAGTAAATATCAGCCAGAAGAATGAAGACAAGCCAAGAAGAGGTTTGTACAAGGACTAGGGCAATGAGAGCCCTCCACTACTTCCCTCTAGTTCCATATATTTCTGCAGCCTTCTGCAGCAACACTTCCTCTCCATTTATCAAGAAAGAGAGTTGGACAGCCAGACAAGAGGACTGCAAGCCATGACAATCAAGATTAAATACTTGGATTTTTCCCTAGAACTCCAAAATGTTCAACAGAAATAATAACATACAAGTCTATTCAGTATCATTTCCTCATCTGTCAAAGCCTCTGAACGCTTTAAAGAAAAACACTGAAGAAGTCTCTTTCACTTCTTCCAGTGTCATTCCAGTGTCAGCACAGCCACCTCCGGGATGAAAAGTTGGTAGAAAATACCACAACAATATATTAAGGGACATCTGGGCAGGAAATTAATAAATACCTAATGAAGCCACATGTAAAATTTAATAAACCAAATATTTTAAACTTAGTAAGGATGCTGACTTCCATTATGATATGAGGGAAGTGAGGGAGAGGCAGAAAGAAGTAAAATAATGCGATTTGGGTTTGAGTTTTTAACCTTACAGGAGCCTTAATTTTGGATTCTGTCTCCGGCAAATACCTGGAGTTTCAGCATTTACAGAGCTACTGAAAATTCTGAAGATGCAGACCTAGAAAGTATGTGTGTTAATCACTACACACATGAATTGCCAGAAAGATTGTCAGTAATTCTGGTGCTGTGTCAAAGGATAAAAGAAAACAGCTGTCAGACAGGAGAAACAGACTTTTTTTCTTTTATTTTTTTTTTTTGAATGGAAGAAATCAAGCTGTTCCATTGGGCAAAACATCTTTGGAGTTCCTAACCAAAAAAAAAAAAAAAATCAGACTGGGTACATATGTTACACAATTAGGAGAAATTCCATACTAGATCTCTTCTTAATGCATGAAGACTCCTACCTTAATCTATTAATGAACAACTGAGCTAAAATATTATAAACTAACTAGGCACCAAGAAATTCCCAATCAACTTAATTTCCCTTAGTTCTGCTGAAAACCAGAAGTATATGCCATGATTAAATAAATAGTAATTTTATATAGCTAGAAAGCTAATATGAGCCAATGCAACTGTCAAAAGAGATTAAAAAAAAATCCACCTGCTAGTTGGGAACAGTTTAGAAAGCTTTCAGAATTGCCACATGGAGCATTTGTGGAGGAATTAACTGGTGAAAGCACAATCTAATTGGGAGAAAATATGCTAAGAAAGCTAAAATTCAAGAAGCTTCTACATCCAAATTTTATTTCTAAGTTTAAAAACCCAAATTATGATATGAAAAAGAACCTCAAATTTGCAACTGTAAAAAACTAAAATCAAAAATTAGTATATAAAGAATAAATAAAAATAACATATAAAAACTTAGGAATAAAACAGCTCCAGTGCAATTTTTCTTCATTAAATAGTGATTACTTTCAATGAAATATTCTAATTTATTGTGTACAATATGTGGATATGTTCATTGATACCTTAGACAAAAAAAACTGGAAAAGAAGATGCCCCAAAACACAGTAACAAATTTTGAAAAAAGGCCTTTGAAAATGCGCAAATAAATAGGATAAAAGCTCAGATGTGGACAATATTTAGAAGTAAAACTAAAGCATGTAGGAACAGGTCACACAAGCTGTGGGTTCTTCCAGACACCCATGGAAAGTCTGCTGCAAAGACAATCAATGAAGAATCAAATCACCAGCATGTAATTAATGCCATTCCACATGGCATTATGGAAAACAGGTTTAATCAAAAGGGTAAGTTTGATGAGCTCAAGTGTGATTAAATATATTAACACTGTTACCTCTGATTTCTTTAATATATTTGAGTTAATCACAGATGACATTCTGGGGAAGGTTTTTTGGACCAATATAAAAATATCAGAGCAGCTTACAGGCTGTAAACTGGTTAACTGACCAAACAGGAAAGAGCCATTCAGTGATGTGATTCATCCCAAATTTGATCAAAATGTTTTCATGAAAATGGAAAACAAAGGATGTAGTCTCATCCCCTGAGAAGACCCTTATGATGACACCAACATAGAGAAGAATTACGAAGATAAAGAAGAGATAATTACATAGATGGTTAAAAAAAAAAGGATATCAGAAAAGCCTGGTAAATGAGGCTTTTAAGAGAAATGTGATTTGAAAATGGGAAAAAACATCGAAAAAACCAACCCAGTCAATTAGGAAGACAGAAAAAGAAGAAAGACAAAAACTCCCATGGAAAGTTGTTCAGAACACATAATCTGTACTGGAATAACTCATCCATTTCCAGTCTCTATGCTTCTACCCAGGATGCTAACAATTTTGAAAGGTTTCAGGAAAGGGCTGAAATATTTTTTTTAAAATTTGACCTCAGATTCTATGAGACAAGTATGTATTTTCACTGAAGAAAGGGTTAAGAGTTACATTTAACACAGCAAGAATAATAACATATGAAAAATTACTTAATATTGCCAAGAATTTTCTCTAGGCTGACAGTTTAGAATTAAGACTGTGTGTGTTTTTCTAAAAGGTCTGGTTTTTAGTCTGGGGAGGATTTACAGACTTAATGCAAGGACAGTTAGAAACAGGGATTACTTTCTCCCACAGCTTGGCAAGGTTGGATGATGATATTGGTCATTTCTAGCACTGTGACACATTCCTTGAGGGTATGGCAGGCACTCCCCTGTTGATGCTAAGGAAGGGGCCACATCTAGGCAATGCTCCTACAGTTTTGCAGTCCAAGCAGTGTCCCCTTTAGGTTGCAAGAACTGAGAAAGAGTGGTCTGTTAGCATACTGGTGTGCTGTTTGGTTCTGTTGTTTTTGATTTCGTTTTGCCTTTTTTTTAATAAATAAGAAGAAATAAGATAATTAATGGTTTTCTATGTAAAAGATCAAGACTGCCCCTACCCGGGGGAATCCAAACCAAGAATGAACACAAAATAATCTGTTTTTCAAAAGAGGGTTCTATTTAAAATGAATGCTATAAATTACATAAAAGGATTCAAAAAGTATCTATTTGGTTTTTTTTTAATATAAGTAACTTCTCTAGTTTAAGCTCCTGTGATAAAAAAGAATATGGAGAATCCAACAGTTGTACAAGTATGGTAAAAAGTCTCTGTGTTGTTTTGCTCTGCAACTTTATATGAGCCTTCATATAAGAGAACATGAAGGGGAATGTCCATGCAGACGTATGCCTTTCTGTTCAGAACTGCTTTGAGGAAAACAGAACACACTCAACTCATGTTTGGTGCAAATAACAAAGTGATTAACCGTGCCAGAAAAATAAAACACCAAACCCTAATAAGTCTGCATGTACCTTGACACTGCTGGAAGGAAGCAGCTTGCTAAGAGAGAAGGATGTAGCTCACCAGAGTCAGTGGAAAGATGATCACTATTTTTGCTCTTTTCCTTTTAAGATAGATGGAATGAACAGCCCATTAAAGGGCCTCCCGTCATTACTGGAGGGTTATTATTAAGTTACACTATATTGTTATCCTCTAGATACATAAAGCTGGTGAACTCTGTCACAACCAGACTAATAGGTGATCTGAAGTAAATAAGCTATATTAAATCCAGAGCTTATAGGAAAGAGGTAACACTAACATATTTTAAAATAGTCCAAAATTTAATGTTCAATTTAAAAAACTCATAGTAAAAGATCATATTCAAAAACAGCTATGGAAGTGAATGTGGAAATGGTAAATATCAGTTGCCTAAATATTTATAATATATCCAGTAGCTTCTTCTGTATTCATCATCCTCAACCCAGCAGTAAGTATCTGCTCCTAGAATTCACTGCCATTACCCGTGCTGGTCAGAAAGCTCCCTGCATGCAGCACAGACTGTGGGAATGAAGAACCCAATGGATTCCTCATAGCACAGGAACCACAAGTGTGAGCTATGAGGCAAGGGACAAGGAAGTATAATATAGCAGAATTTGATTTACATAGATCTACTGAGACCTTCCAGTGAGCTCTCCTTCTTTTCATGTGGTTTTCTACAGCTTATTTGCCCACTTCTTCCTTTGCATTTTTTACCTGAACCAGGTACAGAATTTGATTTACATAGATCTACTGAGACCTTCCAGTGAGCTCTCCTCCTTTTCTTGTGGTTTTCTGCAGCTTGTTTATTTACCCACTTCTGCCTTTGCATTTTTTACCTCTGATCACGTGAACCAGGTTTAGTTTGCCCAGATCAAGATCTAGTACTCTACCGCTCAAAGAGAACTTTGTTATGTTGCTCTGGGTGAAGGAAGTTTATATTTCTCATTATCTATTAATTATGCAGATTGTCTGTGATGGAATTGCAGAGGTACAGACATGATTCTGAAGAACACTTCACATGAAGCTTCTCTAACATTTACTGGAGCAGCACAAGAACTCTGTTCCCAAGCAAACACAAATTAGGAATGTGCATCATCCATCTGAGTGTAATTTTCTGTCTCACTCCTCCCTCCAAAAATGAAATAGAAATTTTATACAGCATTTCACCTTCCATCTCCAAGGATGACGGTCACCAGAAATCAGAGAGCTTGATTCTTTCAAACTAGTACTACAGACCTTAAAGGAAGAAAGAGAGAGAAGCAGGAAGATGGGATAGTCAGAGAATAGAAGCAGGATGTGCCAAGACAAAAATCCTTTACATAGGGACTAGGGAAAAGCACTATGGGAAAGTTGCCTCTCAACAAAAGCAGGTTTTTTTACAGTCAGTAAGTTAGATGATGTTATGTCTTACATTGTACATGCACATTACTTACAGGGAGATCAGGGTACACAGCATTTTATTCTAAACTAAATGCTGTGTAGTTCCATACTACTCCTTTTATACACCCTTTTCAGCAACTTACAAGTTTTCAGTGTTATAATGAATGCAATAATGTTTTCTTCCTTTACTTTCTCACCTATACAGTCTAAAACAGATACAGAACTTTCAGAAAAGCAACCATAAGAGAAACAGTAGCACAATGTATATTGAAGAAGAGTGCACAGGATAGTAGCATAATATTATGTTTCTTTAAAGCTACATTTACTGAGCTGGTTAATCAGTTAAGAGGATTATTAATTCTGCATGTTAAAGAACACTGGTAAAATGTCCTTACTTGAAATTGTAGAGCTTTTAAATTGTGCAGATTTTTGCTCACCTGATTAATAGGCAGAAAAGGATGAAATTTATGGAGAGCAGGTATAACAGGAGAGTAAGTAGAAGCATATACAGGTTCCTATGACAAGGACAGAAGCAGAGCAAAGGAATTAGAAAAGAACTGGACTACCAGAAATGGAAATAGGGAAGAAATAACTCCTCTTTCCCTTATTTCTTACTAAATCTTTTGATCCTCTAGAAATGTTTTCCCTGTTGGAAAGCAGAGATCAAAAATGCTGTCGTAATACAACAGCATGTTTACCAAAGCCATTCCATGCAGGAATTATCCAAGTTAGTAATAATATCACTACAACCCAACACAGAACAAAACAGCACATCTGGAAGATACACTTTTTGTAGGCTGATAATTTTTATATGTCTCTGTTTTCATGCACTATTAAATTGATGAACCATGTCAACCACAATGTGAGTAATTCTGCTGCAAGTTTAATCAGACCCTGCTAAACAGCAAATCATCTATTCTCTGGATGAAAGGAAAGAATGCCTGCTGAAACTGGGAGACTCAAAAGCCATCTGGAAGGATTTACTAAGCCCACAACACAGTGAAGGTGAGTTCACCATTCCAAACACAGCCTACAAATAAACCCTGCCCCAGAGCTGGGCTTACCCAAAGCTGATTAGACATGGCTTTACCAGCTTTAATTCTTCTCCCTTCTGTAGGTTAAAGCAAATGGGGAACATGGCACAGTGGATGGATAAATGCAGCTCATTAGAATGGCTCAAAATGAAGCCTAATAATTAGTTTCAGCTTTGATGAGAATGTGATACAAGCACTTGGTGGATGCCATATATGAAATGGATAAAACTCTTACCACAGCAAAAGACTAGTATCTTAGTGCCTAAAAGTCATTTTTCAAGGGCTTACCCTCTCTAAGATTTTTACACACTTCATCTCTGAGTAATTTTGAAATGACTGCTCAACCCTAGCCTTTAACACCAGTACTGAGCTGCAATTTAAACATAATGTAAGAATTAAGTGTTTCAAATGTCAGTCACTGCTTTCGTGCAACTGCAATGCAGCTCAATGCAGCTGGTAATCACATTAATCAAGGACTCTGTTCAGAATGGTTCACTATAAAATAGAAATTTTTATTCCAGTAAATCTTCCTATTTTGATATTATGGAAAGATTTTGAAGTTAATTAATTTTTCTACTCATGAAGAAATCCAACAAACTGCAAGTGTTCCATCCAGCCTAAGATGATGAAAACAAAGATACTAAATCCAAAATATTTTTCCTAAATGAAAGATTTTTCTTTTCCAGTAAGACATTCATCCAGCAAGACAGTTGCTCCCCTGATGTTAGAGCTATTCTTTGAATTGTCCAAATATGTTTTACCATATATACAAATAATTTAAGAAGTCTCACAGCTTCCAAAAATTTTTCCTCCTGTGTGCAGCAATCATCAAAACAGATGCTGGACCTCCAAGTAAATCTCAGCTTCCCCCCCTCATCTGTATCTGCTTGTGTTAATTCCCTAGTTTCTCTTTTTTTTTTTTCCTGTTTGAGGTTGCTCTGTCAACTTTTCCATGAATTTTATGGTGTTTTTCTACAGTTTAGTCTACACACAAATGACTGTAACACATTTGGATAAATATTTCACCATGTAGACACCACAAAGAAGCATTTTGACTAGAAGTAATCAAACAGCACTATTTAATGCAGCTATTTTGTTAAGAGTATGAATGTTTCCACTTTTGTTGTTTATATGAAATCTAAATGTACTCTAATAACTTCTAATTTCTGCAGGTATGCATCAATAATCAAATCTCCAGAACAATTTAGGTAACCTTTTAAGAGAGACACACACACACACACACACACAAAAACCCCCTAAAAGATGTCTGACTACATTAATAGGAGCACCATACTGCACCTAAAAACATCAGGCATTGTTTTGAACCAGCAGGGCATGACAGAAGTTTACACACCCTTGCTCTTGATGCCATGGTGTTTATGACTGCCATATGTGGAAATAGTCTAACCAGCTCAAAATTCAGTAATCAATAAAATTTCTGCATTTTTACTGTAATCCAGCAACAGAAAACACTTAAGGTTCTCAAACACAGCAGAGTCTCAAAGTTCTACAAACAGACTTCGACAGCACAGTGCTCCATGGTCCTCAAAGGACAACAGGCAGCACACTGACTGCTTATCAAAACCAGTACTTCTAGATTTAAGGGCAGCTGGCATGGTGTCTTGTAAGTAGAGTGGTCATCTCAGTAAGGGTTTACATATTTTTCGTGTATCACATGAGAATCAGCATCCCAAACATCAATATGTTCATGGAATTCTGTATCTTACACACCAAGTTTTCATCTATAGGCAGACATGAAAATCCTTTGATTTAGGCTCTGAATAGCCAAGAGCTAATGTGAACGATCAGAGTGGGTGACCCAGTGTCACAGAAAGTTCCCCTGCTAGCACTGTCACTTCAAAGCTTGTATCCCTCAAGCACTTCATGCTCCCTTACTTGCTTTAAAAGCCTGACTTGTGCTCGCTGCACATGGTAACTCAGCAGGGAGGGTATGGGTGCTGAGGGGTGAGAAGAGAGAACAAAGGGTTTGTCTCTGCCTAAATCTTGGCAGCTGTTTAAAGCTTTTTCTCAACCCCACTGTCTTTAGCAGGAGTACATTTGTTATCTGATCTCAACAGTTGTCATTTTGGAGACTAGCCTGTTAAAAATGTGACCACAATTTTGCTTTCCTCCCTGGAACTATTTTTGCTTTAGGACGTCTTTCAAACTAGCAGCTGGATTTTTGAGCAAGTCCACAGGGCAAAACCAAAATAAACCCCATAAACCAAACTGCAAAAATCAGCTTTATTCTCTTCTGTCCAGTTAAAACGACGGATGACTCACATGTTCAGGCACAGATTTATCCTCAATAATGACAAACTGTCCTTACTTTTAATGCACTGATGGAACAGGAGACTTTTTGTTACTGTTTGCCTATACTATTTAGTAGAAGTGTAAACAACTAAATAATTGGATCCAAAGATTACTGTCCCCACTAGCAAATTTTGTAACACAAATTTTATTTTCACCCGTCCTCTGTGAAGTATTCCTACAGAAATTAAAGGCTTTTGAGGCAGCCTATTTCATCAGACTGAGAAGGGAAACAAGGCTCCATCGGTCCCGTAGTTTGAGCCAGGGGACAGTCCATTTTGAAGCAAATCTCCCAGTCATCCTCGTGTTCTGCACTTTGGTTCACACTGCAGACTGCACAGACTTTGCAAGAAACCAAGCCCTGAAGTGTACTCCAAGATCCCCATGTAGCACTACTGCTGCTAAAAGCAGTCAGGCCACAGGACCAAGCTAAATTTAGTCTGAAACAAAATTTCACTGAACCAAAAGAAGCAAGTATAGCACAAGTAGCACATCCTCAGCGGTAATTATTATTACCTCAGTAATTATTCTGATTTACAGATCTACTCTTGCTGGGCAACCTAATGTACTCATGTATAGACATAATCAGAGTGTGCTAACAATGTGGATCTCCCTTTCCTCCACACCTTTCTACCCATCTCACTCTCCATTCACTACCTGTGTAAGACAGATAAAATCTTGGTCCTGACAGTTTTGGCTATTCACAAAGATCATGCAAGATAACCAAAAGCCAAATGGTTCATGAATGCTCTTGTACCTTCATTACCTCAGTAGTTTTAGGATCCAAAATTACTGGTTAAAAACCCAGTGTATGCACAGAGATAACACAGTGTTAGGAATGTGACATTTTTACAAACTCACCCCTACATAAGAAAACATCAGAAGTATTAAGGCAATTTCAATGGGGGAAAGGAAGAGGGGCAGGAGATAGGGCTTAAATCATTACACCTTTACATGCTGCAGAAGCCTTACAGACCCACTTACTAGTTCATTATCTTCTGATGTGAAGACACTATTACACATCCCAGGATAGTGAAGACTTCCTCATTAAATAACATCTCACACTGGGAGAATTGGTTTTTAAACAAGCCTGACAACAAGAAGAGTAGCAGGAGCTAGCAGCTAATATTAGGCATGCCTGTCTACTTGGATGCATCTTCAAAAAGCAAAAGCATTTCAAGCAAGATGTTTTTCCCAAATAGGGACAGTTACCTTCTTCAACAGCTGCTCAACTTCTTGCATCTGCGCACTGCGATCAGCGCCAGGCACTTTTGCATACTCCTGCTTTTTGCTGAGCCTGCTCTTCCAATCTTCTTCACCACTCTTCTTCAGCAATGCCAACCTATAAGGAAAAGCATGCCAAACAGGCAGCTTTAAACACTGTCCTTCCCATTATCCTCAAAAGATAACCTTACTGTTCCACTAATGCTGCATTCAAGATAGTCTGAAATTAGGTTTTCTAGCATTAACTAAGTTATTTACATTTCATACACATATACAAAGCTCACAAACAAACACCAAGCCTTATACTGTACATGTTGAATGGCAATCATCTATCAAAACACAGACATCCAGACCTGAGACAGACACTCCAGTTAATTTATATCATCAGTGGAAATTGCCAATACAGTCAAGGGAGACCAAAGTACAACACAGATCCTCCTAAAGTAGGTGTATAAAAAGGTCAGATTAATAACTGCTGTTTCCCCCTACACTCTGTCACTAAGGCACAGCAAGTGAATAGCTTGCCTATGGATACTTATCCTGTAGATGTCCAAAGTTAAGAATATGTATCCTTTGGTCTTCATTGTACTCATTTAAAAATACTTTTAAAATTATTTTCTTTAAAGCCCAAGAAGAAAGAGGTCTGTTCAGCAGGCACACACCAATTATGTCTCATCAGGCACATCAAAGGACAACTCTGCAGTTCCTGCTTTCACTACAACTCCAGGGGCTGAGGTTACTTATCAGACTCCCTGGGATCACTTTGTATCTCCTTGCTTAGCCCAGGCATTGCTGCGACACAAATCAGCAGCAACAATGCTCTAATAACCTGGTGCTAACTACCCTGCAGCTGTGAAATCTATCAGCAAGATTCAACTTGTTTAAAGGAGGTCTTATATTTAAAATGTGGATTACCATTAATCTCAGTAAGTGGGATCTTTTCACAGCACTGTTTCCTAACCTTGAGCAAAATTCTGAATATATAGTACAAAGGGCTGACTGGCTGCAGTGGGGACATGTAGATTATCTTTGCTAGAATTGTATTTGTCCATACAAACCCTGAGGTGACTACTTTTGGGGACAGGGGAAGTCAGTCAGGAATATGAGAACTATGCAGGTATGATGACCTTCAGTTTACTTTCCTCAGAAATCAACATTTATATGAGTTTTCTACCCTTCAGAAATCATTCTTAGAAATGCATAAAATGTGTATCTGCAGCACTTTTGCAAACAGTTGCATTGACCTATTAAATAATTATTTTAGTTTAAATAAGTCTTACCATATACCTTTCTCAAATCTACAGCATTTCAGTAAGAATTATACAAAACCCTTAACCCTATCAATGTTTGAACAGGTTGAGTAGTTAAATCTATTCTGACCACAAGATACGGAAATTCTTTTTCAGAGATGTGATTACTTTATCCTCACAGCAAATCTTGTCTGGAAACTCTGAGGAGAAGGAAGGGGTAGAACCAAAGAGGTCTAGCCAGAAGCCAAGTTTCAGGCAGCTGCCTCCTGCAAAAATCCAGGGGGTGCAACCATGCTACTGACCTATTTGGGGATGATCAATTGGGCCTAAGGCAGTCACTTGAGAAAAACTAAGAATGCAGAAAACAGTAAATCTACAGACTACAATGGCAGTAAGAATGTTAGTATTCAAGAAAGCAGTTATTTCCTCTCTTCCTGCCTAGGCAGGCAGTGCTGGCAGGCTTCACATTGCCTGGTTGCTTCATACCTCACAGCACAGGATGAGTAGGGGTGAGAAGGACTCACAATAAGGAGCTGAGGTCATGGTCATTGTTTGCAGAAAGGACACAAGATTTCACTGCCCAGAACTAATCTTCTGGAGTGCATCCATGCATGTGTAAAACTGTGGAGGAGACCAAGATGGGACTGAATTGCCACCATGCAATGAGTTATCTTCAGTAGCTATGTTCTCTCAAGTCAGTTTTGCTTAGAAATGATCTGTGATAATTGAAGCTGGAAGGCATATTGGTCAGCCTTGTTTGTTTTTTAAAACGTTTACAGCTGTTCAGCATAGCAGGCAGGGGGAAAAAAGTGGGGTTTTCTGGGTTGTGGTTGGTTTTTTTTTAAACTAACATTACCGCAGGGTATTTGATCTAGACCTTTGACCCAAACAGTCTGCTTGGTCAGGGAGAGAAAAATCTTTAATTCTAAGACTATTTCTGTGTTTTTGGAGATGTTGTTTTCTTCTCTGCCATAAGGATGGTTTCATAGCAGCCCTCCATTCTTCACTGGTACGTGTAATGAAAAACTGACTCCTACAAGTGAGAACACACATTTGCCTGAATTTAAGCAACGAAATCACCACTTAAAAGAAACATGTATGCCAATAAAAACTTCACTGCTGTGTAAAACCTAAAGCCACGCGTTTCTTTTGAACAATGGAAGTGGCAATAAAGTCAGACTGCCCTGACTCAGCAACAACTGAATGGAGGACACTCTTTTGTATTAATGAAGATGCAAGAACTACTGAATTGGTTCCTAAAAGTAAGCCCACCAGCTTACTTTGAATCAGCCCAGAACTGATTTCCAAAGAATCAGCCCAGCAGCGATTCTTTGGAAAATCTTAGAAAATAAGGCAAATTTTAGGTCTAACCATTAGATTTGTTTAAGGCCTGCTTCTTACTAGTTTCATTGAATACCTATATTTTTTCCATTTTTTATAAATAATGAATAATTCATTAGTCACTTTCACAGTGTAGACACACTACTTTTGCCTCCAAAAGTTCCTTTTCCAATATGAAGAAAATAAGTTCTACTCTTTTCTTGAAAGAAAAAGCTTTTAACATGTCTGCCCATCTTTGACAGCTTGCTCTGCATCCTTCTTTTACTTGCTACTGAGATAGACTGTGTGACATCAAGACAGAATGATCCTCATCCCAGAGGTGTCAGGGTGGCCTCAAAGCAAAAGCTTTCAGAGCTGAAGGCAAAATGCTGGATAGTGAATACTGAAGGGAAACAGAAATGAGATCTGAACAATGGTTCTGCCTAAACAAAGAGAGTTGCATGCAAGGCCTTGGCAAAAATCCTGGCAAAAAAATATCTAAATGACACATCTTTCTTCTGTAGCAATATTTTAGTATCTTAGTTGCTAGTTGTCTCCTTGAGCTAGAACAAACCACACATAGGATTGGTTTTCACATGTTCTCCCTTGGCTGCACTTGACCAGTTCTTTTTGGATAAATCATAAATCCTGGAGGGCAATATGAAATATATAACTACAGAAAGGAAGTTGCCTGTTAAAAGAGTGCATAAATTCAGTATAGTGGGAACCAGACTGCATAAGAAAGTATTGCTCAGGCATCCATACATCAAAAAAAGGTTGAAAACTAAGTTTAGGCTAGATTTTTCCTGAGAAAGTGAGAATGATGGTAAGAGGTTCAGCACAAATTAATCAGATGTAGCTTTCTAAAATAGTGATCATGGCATGCAGCTGACTTCTACAGCGGAGCTGACAGGATGGGCTTTGGTCTCAATAAATGCACAAAGACAGGAAAAGAGAGTATAGGTGTCTTTCCTCCTTAAAAAAATCATGATTTCCATTCTTCTATATAATACAGGTAATTCTGAAAATGCCAGCCATACATTCACTCTATGAGGATAGTATTATATATAAGACTTCAGTGAAGCAAGTCTTTGTGGAAAATCACTTTCATCCAGACCAGCATTCATGCATCCTGCCCAAATACTATTTCATGTGTGGAAAAGTTGTTCTTCCATAAGGTGAAAGAATGTCTGACACAGCCAGAAAAATACACTGGATGGGAAGATGAAGTTAGTGAATGTAAAAGGAAAAAGAAATCCAAGTGTAATAGTTAATCTTTAGCAGAAATGTTCTTTGATGTTTATGAATACTTGGCATGAACTTCAGCCAAGCAAAAGAAACTTAGTGGTTGTAGTCTTTTAATTCTGGGACAAGAAGTAGAATACTGTGGTATTTTGGAAGGCTGAAACATTTTGATATAAGCTCAGTCATTTACAGATGTTTGTGGAATCAGGGAACACAAACTCCTGACAAGACAGCAAGTATTTTCTTTTGTCAGCTCTGGGACTGAGTAGACAGAGTCCTAACAAAAGTGGTTCCTGATTGTGTGACTGACAAGCTTCAGTTCCTCAAGAGATCAACTGAGCTGAGGCATTGAAGTTAGGACTGAAACAGCTACTAAAACCTGGATCTTCCCTCCAACCTCTTTCTCTCCACCAGGATCAGGGATGGTAGATAATTTACCACATATAAACCAGAAGTTATGGTCTTAAACCTCATCTGCCAAGACAATTGACATATTTAGAGGAAGGGGATGGGGATGAAAGGGCTTTAAGCAAAACAACAGCAAGACTGAAAAAGGTAAGTACAGCCTCCAGAAAGGGCACTAAGACTGCACAGCTGCTGTAGTTGCCCCTGCACCCCCTTGTGTAAAGGGGTTGACAGGGAGTGGGGATGCTCTGTAAATGAGAGACTTACATACCTCCTAGAAACACATGAATTTGGGAAGCAAACTTTGGAATTACGTTTAAAAGGAAAAAAAAATGGTTCAGAATGCCGAATGTTACACTCCCCTCATTAAGTGAGGGAATACTTTTACATAGTGGAAGTTTAAGCAGGCAACTAGTTTCATTTATTGGTTCTGCTTTCACACAGAAAAACTGAAGCGAAGATAGGCCAAAGAATCATAATTCACTCACTGGACTGCTACCAGTTTGGGACTGAGTTTATACTCTCAAAGTTCTAACTATGTTAGGAAAACTTTTACAAGTACTACAGCAGCTATTGGCACTTCAATCCTGAACTCCCACTCTCTGCACAAGTGCAGGACATCACATTTTGCTTCAGATCAGAATGATCTTGGGTTGGAAAAAGTATTCCTAGTACTCCTATAAACCTGTCCCTTACTATCCTTTTAAAATCCCTTCGGTAAGTTCTAAGAAGTCAAAATGGCAACCAGGTACTTCTAAAGTAGTGGGGCAATAGCAGAGTCTATCTGTGACTCCTTCTAGTCAGCTTATTTAAGGGACTCCTCTAGACCAACAAGAAATGGTTATTAAAATAAACCAGAATCACATTATACCTGCTGTATAACTGAAAGCAGAACCTGGAGAACTATATTGAGTATATAAGTGTAATTAGAACATGTATATTTTACAACTTTAATTTTCTGAAATATTCATTGATTATTCAGGTGACTCTTTCAAAATCAGGTTATTATGTTCTCTTGAATGGTAATTCTCATTCACCATCACCTGCTTCATAAGCATGTCAGGCAGATTAGCTACATGTTTCTGCTGTTAGTAATAATAAAGCCTAATAATCACTCCTTAGCTTTTTTAGAAACAGTTTTAAAGCTTATTTTTACACCATCATCAATATAATAACTGTATTTATAGGGATCATTAAAAAAGAAAGAGAAATTTAAGTACCTTTCCTTAATTGACATAGTTTTGCTGGAATTATCAAGGACATCCTCAGCTGTTTGTGCTTTGCTCTCTCCCATGGAAAACATCTCACAGGAATTCTTATAAAATTTGCCTTCCAATTGTTCAGAGAGCTCCTGCAGTCTACAGGATGCTGCAGATGCTGTTTGTGAAACTGTCCTCATGGCTGATGTGCTGGTGAGTTCAGAAGAAGGCTCAGCATGGTCTGCCCATTAAAAAGAGAAGTGCTGAATTAGTTCTGTTCTCAAAGACACTTTACGTTACTAACACTGAAGAAGCAAATCTGTATTTTAAACATTCACATCACATACTATTCTAACAGGGAGAAACTTCTGGCTGAGCTAGAGCACAAAGATTAATTGTGCAGCATTACTTGCTGCAAGGACTATCCATTTGTGACTGATGTTCACATGAAGCCACAGAACATCATGTTCAATACACAATTCTGAACTTCACATGGGTGAGGCACAAACTGCTGCTCCCCTCATCACACCAACAGGAAAATGAACACATGAAAGGGACAGGAACAAAGAGCAGGGGAAGAGAAGCAGACAAAATTTAAACAAGAAAATTAACTATTTGGTAAAGCAGTTTAATGCTTGAGTAGCATACTAGAACATTTAATAGCTTAATAGAGGTATTATTTTCTAGGAGAGTGTTGGGGGCTCTTTTGGGTTTGTTATTTCAAGCAGCAATTAAACCACAGGAAAAAAACTGCCTTGAAGAAAGATAAATGCACCATTACAGTTATCCTTAAAGAAATGTAAGTGATCTTCATTTTTCTTTTTGAAATGTTATAAGCACAACACCCCTCTGATATATGACTGCTCCTATTATATCCCAGTCTCCATCTCCCCTGCAGTCATCAAAGGCTAATTGGACAGAATGGATACTGCTTTAGAGGAATAGAGGCAGAACTGTACCTTCCTCTCTACACCTGTGTGAAGACCATAAAATTCAAAATGAATTAACTTCACAGGATGAACACAAAAATGCTTTTAGTGCTACAGGGTAGTGTGATCCTGTCACCCATCACAATAAAAGAGAAAAGGAATACAACGTCCTTCTAAATTCAGCAGAACAGAAGGACTTATGAAATTACCAAATTCACTGTTTATTTCCAAGGTACTTTATTTGAAGATGGGCAAGTTTGTTTTTTAAGTTTAAATTATGCTGTGCATATAATAATGTAATTGCTCTGAGAATTTCCTGGTTTGTATTTCATCACCACATCAAAGAGAAAATAATACTAGTTTTGCAAAATTAATTATCAGAAAATTTTCCACCCCTAGTTATGTATGAACATATGTGGGTAATTCATAACTCTATATGCACAGTAAGGCAAAAATTAAGGGCAGATAATTGATTCAGAGCAGCAAGTTTAGTTTGTTCTGAATTTTGGAGGGCAGGTGCAAGGGCAAAACCAGAAAGAATAACTCTTAGCTTCAGCATATAATACCACTTCTTTGAAAGTAAATAAATCTGAATAAAACTGAACCATCTTTAAAGACTGAAAAATTGAAAGAATAAAAAACCCCCTCTATTTGTAAAACTTAACACTTCACAGATATTTCTGTACTTCTAAGCAATGTTAGAAAAAGGAAACATAACCAGCCTTCATAAAGCTTGAAACACCATTTGCTGAATGAGACCACAACAACAGCAAGCAATTACCACACCTCTTGCTTTTCATAACACTTTCCAAATCCACCTTTTCTTCACAGGACTGGCCTTTTTTGTCTTCCCATTTACCTTGCATGCCAGTATCGATTTCCTTCTGTTCCAAAGGCTGAAAAAGTGCTTGTGAACCAAACAGTTCCAAGCTGCCCTTCCTCAGGAAGCTGTATGCTGTGTCTTTATGGTGGTCTCCTGTTTTTTCAGGAACAGGATGTGTGGTTTCATCCTCAAAGGAGCTGTACTTTTTAATTTCATTAGCTTCATGGGCTAGAAACCTCTTTCTTTCTTCTTCATGTTTCTTTGATGCTTTTCTGCTTTCTAGTGCTTCCATTGAGGGCTGCCACTGTTCTGACTTGTGTGTGTGTTTTCCTGATGAGTCCAAGTTTTCTGCTGCAGGGTGGAACCTGGTGGCAGCACTCCCTCTTCCATCAGTCCCTGGCTTCCCGGGCAGGTCCCCAAACAACGGAGCAAGGGCAGAGGCCATGGCTGAAATCGATGTTGCAACTGCAGATGACAGGGGGGCAATCTTTCCACTTTCACTCTGTACCTATGAAGGGAAAAAACAAAAAAAAAATCCAGAAAAACCAAACAGGACTAAGAAGCTCTGAAATTATCAATTCCATAAAATAGCCTTATCACATCAGTTCATCAAAGGTATGTTTTAACTTTCACTCTGTACCTATGAAGGGAAAAAACAAACAAAAAAAATCCAGAAAAACCAAACAGAACTAAGAAGCTCTGAAATGATCAATTCCAAAAAGTAGCCTTATCACATCAGTTAATCCAAGGTATGTTTTCATGTAAATATTGCACTTTGTCAGGACAGATTAGAACAGGTAAGGAAAGCAACAATGCCCCTGTAATTTGTCTGCAGATGGGTTATTCCACTCAAGGTAAAAACAGCTGCATGTGAGCAGCAACATCTTTAGTAACAAGGGGTGTGTGGAACACGCAACCTGACATCATGTCAGGGCTCAGGACCTGCAGCAGTGCAGGAAGGAACTAGCTCAGGTTCCAGATGCCAGCTGACATGCCATGTGCCCAGGCTAATCACCTCTGCATCTCAGCAGGACTCATTAGCTTTGGCACAGCTCTGCTCTTACACAGCTCTGCAGCTCCCAGCTCTGGTGACCACTCAGTGCCAGGGAGAGACTGTTCCGTGCTGTCCTAATGCAGGGCAGACATTCCTGATGCTCCCTCCACATAAATCACCTTCATGCAGGACTTTTTCAAATATAAACATTGGCTGTCATGAGCAAAGTATTTGAGCCTAAGAAGCACATTAAAAACCCTTCCAAGCTTATTCTGCCAGCCCCCGTGGTGGAACAACTATCTTTTCTACTCTTCTAACATGGTAATTTTGTAAATTTTCCTAGATGCAGTTAAGATGCATTTTTTTTTCAGAAATGCAGAGCTTTATCTTCTCCAAGGAGACAAAAGCTATGAAAGAGAGTGACAAACATGCCTCATACACATCTGGAGAGGCTTTTTTTGTTGTTTTCTCAAACTGCAGAGTTAGTGTGCAAAAGGACAGACAAGATCACACCAGTAGGAAGAAATTAGCTCAGACCTAAAATGTGCATGCAGATTCCATAAAACACAGACAACAATCATTCACTAAGTAAACTGGGAAGCAGAGCAAAGACTATGTTAGTTCAAAGATTCCAAAACAAGATTAAGAAAATAATTACCAGTTTATTTTTTTTCCATTGCATCTATCAGAATTAGAAATTTAGATGAGATCAGAAAAGTGAATTCAGTTTTAATTACAAGATATTTACATTTTCAAATACGCATTTTGGGAATATAACCTCTAGTTATCTATTTTGAGTGCTCTCTTGCTTCTTTCTAGAAAAACCATACCTGCATCTCAAAACCCCCCAACACTCCAATGAAAAGTTCAGAAAGTCTTTTTGAAAATATATTCCCATTGAGCTTGCTTCAGAGTAATTTGCTAGGTTCAGAAAGATGACACAACATGCTTCCTCTGATTTTCCTTGCTTGAAAAGCATGTTTGCTGTGTAAGGCTGACAAAGTAACATGACTGTCACTTCTTCCCATCTGCTTCAGCCCTTTTCTGTTCACCACCTTACTGGCCCCCAAACAAGTCAGTGACACAATCATTAATGACACCATGCTGTGACAGTGATTGGCACGTGGAGAGCGAATGGAAAAAGGACTATGTAAGGTCTGGAAATCTTGCTTAAATAAATCTGTCAAGCATTTATTACTACTTCATGTGCAAACAAAGTTGGCATAAAGTACAATTATAATCTGTACAGCCTTGAACCAATATGTTTAGAGAAATTCTGCTTTCACACTATCCTCTTATTATAAAATATGGAAAATGTATAATCATGAATGAAGCATATAGAAAGAAAAGGGCAGGAACATTCTAACACTCAGATTTATCCAAATGCATAGAAATATGACATGCACAGGAGTTGTGCTTCACTGCTAAAGTGATTTCTTTCAAAGCTGTAATGCAAAGGGACTGCTGTTTCTGCTATTGTGAAAAGATCTAAAAGACCACTTCTGGGCCACTTTATGCTGAGGCTTTACTAAAAAGGCATTCCTTTGCAGTTCCAATTAGATGAAGTATTCCAGAACAGGAAGCCAAATTTCACTCCACATTAAATAATTTCTCTCTGACTTCCTGAATTTCAAAAGTATTCTGCTTTTAAGGAAAAAAATACAGATAAAAATCAATGCCTCCTCCCAGAGGAAAATGACAGACTATGTCCTCACTAATAACAGCAATATATTGTGCTTTCAGGAAAGAGCCTGAAAACTGCACATGACAAAGCTTCAAAATGCCCTGAAAATACACCTAAAGCAAAATGATGTGTGTGTCTCAGTTTTTTACACCTTTGATCAGGAATTTACTTTTAGACAACACGTAATACTCTAGTGGAAGTGACCCACACTGTGAAAGCTACAAGTTGCACTAGGCAGGAAGTCGATATACTCTCAAATTACTTTAAAAAAGAAGAAAACCATACCAAAAAATTTGAACACTTCAGGGAATGTTCAATGTCAGAAGGCAGCTTCCTGACAAACTTTTTCCTGTGTGTGTAGTTCAGAGCAAAGGAAAGGCCAACCTTTATGGTACCTCACGCTGAAGCTGTTTTCTCAGATAAAAACAAATGCAAAAGAGCTATGATGGCACTTACCTGTTCAACTTCTCCAAGAGTGACTGGCTGGGTCTGGTAACGAGCATTCATTCTCCTGTGCCTCATATCTCCCCGATTCCTGGTGGAGATGGCCCTGGATACTGGTTGAGACAGTTTGTTAAACAAAGCCATCTTTTCTGCCAAGCTTAAGGTGGAAGAATCTGGTTCCTCAGACTGATCTTGCCCCATCGCCTCTTTGGCTGCTCTTATCTCCTCTTTAGCTAAAATTTTTTGGTGTGCTGATGCCTGCAAGCTGAAGAAGCAGAACTGGAAATTAGTTTTGAAGAAGCCATTGTGCAGTTTTAAAATCTCAACCTGATAGAAGCAGAAGATCTGCACGTGAAGCATAATAGCCAATGTAATGTAGCAGCCTAAGTGGGTATGCAGTGGTTCAACATTGGCATGAGGAATTCTAATTCAACAGCTGAAGATTTAAAAAAGAGTTACATTTTCATTCATGAATTCATTTGATTAGGACACAACATTTTTTACGAGGGAACTCAAGACTGAAGAGAGATTTTACAGACAATTTCTTTATACAGAGCACAGAGCTATGGAGAGACATTTAAGATGCCTTTAAGGTCCTACAGTGCAATTTATATAAAGTTCAATTTTATTGAAAGCAATTTGTGGACCATCTATGATAAAAACATTTAAAAGACAGACTTAAACTCCAAGTTTGTGCTGCTTTTAAGTTAGAATAAATTGCAATGACTCTTCTAATCTGAAGTGGAACAGAATTCAGACTGTCTTTTGTTTTGAGTTATCTGGGATAAATCAGCAACAAAAATTGGTTTTGAAACACAGTCCGTTGATTTTGAAAATTGACCAATGCTGAAGGCAGACACTTTCATTCATAAAAGCTGTAAAAGCATTTGTCTCTACAATAATGTATTTTATTCACCTTAACTATAAAAGACTTTATTGTTCAACTTCTTTCACATTTATGGAATTAGTAGTATTGTCTAATTTTTTTTTTTCATGGTCTCTGCTAAAGTTCTCATTCAGAATAGTATTCTGCAACTTTACCTATAGGTGGTGCAATTTCTTATATTTCCTTTAATTTTGCAAGCTTAAAAAAATACATGTAGAGACAGACAAAGGACATGTACTGCTTGTGAAATCAAGCACTGAGCTGTGCTATTTTCATCTCAGGATGACACTACCATACAAAAAAAAATAAATTACAAGAGCAAAGAGGGTTCTGCTATGTTTGCTCACATGCAAATTAATTTCTTTCAGAAGAAGAGTAAGCTTCTACAACAGGTTAAGTGTGGTTAGAAGGGTCCTGAAAACAGACACTTGACAAAAAAAAGCTGCATTGCTTTGTCATGCAAACATAAATGAAGTTGACAAATGTTTTAAATATTCTTGAAACATGTATTCACTTGTGCACACTAAAAAGGCATTCAAGACTTTAAAGATGCATCTGCTATTGAGGAATCTTGTGCTCCATGTAACATGCATGTTTACCCCCCCAGTACCTGGTAGGTTGTACAGTGCTCTTAACTACAGTGGGACTAGGTACTCTTGTCACTACTGTGTGGGTATTCACAGAACGTGAAGCAGGGGTAGTTTCACTTTAAAGAATTGCCAAGGAGGGAAAATTCACAGGGAGAGAGAAGAAAAAAGCATTAAGAAAAGCAATACATTAAGTGTTAACTACAGAAAAGACCAAACCAAAACAAAACAGAAAAAAACCAAACAGCAATCATTTTTAATTAACTGAGTTATCTGCTGTGACATTTGCTAAGTAATTCCAAATACCTTGAAAAAACTAAAAACCTAAAGGAGCAAACAGGCTGTCTCTTGAAGTTATTCTTAACCCATAAAGTAAGTTAACAGCTGACCATTAGGTGAACATCCATTCAATTCATCCCTGTTGAACTTCCCCCCCAAAATGATTTTCCCTTTTCCAGGAAAATGTAATGATATACGAGTACAGTGCAAGAAAAGCATTTCCAAAATGTACCTTTGAGATTTCAGGGTGTAAAAAGTTTTCCCCAATACATATACATTCCATAAGAAATTGTGCAGATTTCCCTCAGCACAAACTATCTTATTCATTTGGGTTATGAAACAATGCTATGATTAATCTCGTTTACCTAATCCACAGGTTCCTAAACTTCCTGCCAAATTACAGATCATACAAGTTATGCTTTACTAGTCCCTCTACATTTAAAAAGGAATTTCAATATAGTTTCCCCTGTGGCTCTCAAGGCCCTTAGCAATAAATGTTTTCCTCGCTACAAAGTTATAAGCACACAGATATGGAGTTTATTCCCAGATTTGAAGCAGGAGCCAGGGGCAGAGCCAACACGTGCACCAGACTTACGTGGCTGCAATGACCACCTCCTCACTGGTGATGGGCTGTGTGTGAGACCTGTCCTGCAAGCGCCGCAGCCTTCTCTCTACTGCCGAACTTCTGGCAGGTGGTTTGGGAATATTTTTCATTTCAAATGATTTTTCCATTTCCTAACAGGACATATGTCACAGTTAAAACCATGGAAGAAAAGTTCTGAAACAATACTTTTTTCTTAGCAGTGAAGTTCCCAAATGCCCATCTCTGAATTAGAAGCAAGATGCAACCACACCATTGCATGGAGATAAAACTCACTACACACTTCCCTCTAAATTACATTCTTAAAGCAGGCTTTAGAGCAACAGGTCTACTGCGTAGGTAGGAAATGAAGTAAAAAACAAAAGTTATGTAGCTTGAATTTGGTTAACTGCATTACACTTCATTCTAATGCACTGTGGGTTCCTTCAACATCTTGTATTTCAAATGTTTCATTCAACCTGCTCTTTAGAAAATGCAATACTCACTCTAAAAAGGAGTCTCTTTGCAGCTACGCTTAGTTTAGCTCGGTCATCCAATTTTTCTTCATCTACACAAAGAGAAAATAAAAAGGAGACTGAACATAATGAATCAATCTCATATTAAGAATAATATTTTTAAAATATGAATAATTACAAACCAGAAAAGAAGCTGTCTGTTTCTCACATTTAACAAAAAACTTATTGTGAACCCAGCTGTGTAAACTTTACCTGTTTTCACACGTATTGCATCAAATGAGCAATACAGTCTGACATGTAGCCTGACATGATTTGCAAACAAAAGACTTGTCTTCAGGACAGTTCAAGTTATTTCAAACTGTTGCATCAGTCTATGAAAACACACGGACTAAGAAAATAAAGACTGCCTTAAGGGTGAATGAAGAGTGCTGAACATCTATCTTCTACTAGCTGGCCATTCTGATTACCACCTTGTGTCCACATTTCTCAGAGGCTAAATTGGTTTCCTCAGGAGCTGAAATCAGCATCCTCCAGATCCAAGAGCCAGCATCTCAGAGCTGCAAGGAATATCAGCTTTCAAATAGCATAAGGCATTATATCTAAATATAGCTACTCATGAGATTACCTACTTAATTTGTGCCACGCTTGCCAAAGGTGACAAGAGGGAAAGAGTAGCAAGATGGCAGACTTAATTCTGTAATTTAATAACCTGCATTTTGCAATTTCCTTAGCCAAAAAACATGTTAGCAACATCAGTTTCACAATATCCTAAAGGCTTTCTTTAAATTATAAGTCATAGACCAGTGATTAAATCTGACCAAAGATTAATTTTTTCCCAACAACTAGCTTATTTACTGTCTAAATTAGGAAAAAATCCAACCCCAACTGTATTGAAAAGTTTCAAGCCATTCTCCACTTGACTCCCATTTGAAGTTTGGTATCCACAGACTGACTTTTGGACTGGAAATGAGTTTGAAATCAAGTCTGTAGTAGATATGGCCCAAGGAAAAGGGGTATTTCAACTACATATCACAGGTAAAGATATTTTCAAGTGGATTTTGTGCAGACTTAATTCTGTAATTTAATAACCTGCATTTTGCAATTTCCTTAGCCAAAAAACATGTTAGCAACATCAGTTTCACAATATCCTAAAGGCTTTCTTTAAATTATAAGTCATAGACCAGTGATTAAATCTGACCAAAGATTAATTTTTTCCCAACAACTAGCTTATTTACTGTCTAAATTAGGAAAAAATCCAACCCCAACTGTATTGAAAAGTTTCAAGCCATTCTCCACTTGACTCCCATTTGAAGTTTGGTATCCACAGACTGACTTTTGGACTGGAAATGAGTTTGAAATCAAGTCTGTAGTAGATATGGCCCAAGGAAAAGGGGTATTTCAACTACGTATCATAGGTAAAGATATTTTCAAGTGGATTTGCTTGCATTATCAAACAGTTCTTCAGTTAAAACAAAATAAAACTTATCAGATCCCATTCCTTCCTTGGAAAACACAAGTGGATTTTGTTTGCATTATCAAACAGTTCTTCAGTTAAAACAAAATAAAACACATCAGATCCCATTTCTTCCTTGGAAAACAGTACAGCAACATACCGTCAGCAGTTGGTATTTCTGCATACAAAATTGACCTAGTGAAAAATTATCAAACAGAAAAAAAGTTAGCTGGAAACAAGACATCAAAAATAAAATTCAAATTCAATCTGAAGTAGCAGAACCTCAAAGTCTTAAGATTGGGAGAATTTATCTGTTTTTCAAGTTTCAGCAGTGTCCACTTGGGAACACCCTTTAATAAAGCATAAATTCAAGCAACTGCAGCCAAACTTAAATACAGTAAAGGAAAATTATTTCTAGTTTACCTTACAGAAAATAAAAGTCTATGATTTGCTGCCAGCTTTTTAACATAAAATAGGTACCTTTGGTAGTTTACAAAGAGAGTAAATGATAAAGCAGAGTAGATGGAAAGGAAACCCTTTATATAAAACCAAAAGCATTTAACATTCAAACCAGACAGCTACAGTACTTTACGATGATTCACTGTTCGCTATTTCAAATGGGAGGCATTTGCAACAAATTGGTTTTGTTGGAGGGTGGGGGCTTGGGTTTCACTTTATAGAAAGCTATAATAAATACTTGATTGTTTTTAAAGGCAAACAATAACTTTGCAAAACGTTTATTCCAACATATGAACAAATCTTGTCCCAGCCTTGTTAATATCCAGCTGCACCAGAACGCTTCACAGAGCTACGTATGTGCCTACCTATCTGTCTCCTTTCGTTCTGCTGATGTTATGGGTTGAGTTTTAAATCTCTCAGAAGTCTTTCTATTTTCACCAGGAGTAAAATAGCGCCTTGCCTTTCGTGGCCCACGGTCCCCATTGGCAGACACAGTACTACCTGCTGCCGACATCTCAAACCGAGAGTCACTTTCAAATCGCACGACAGAGAGCGCATAGGAAAGAAAATAGGAGAGAGAAGTAAAACACAGATGTAAGCATCTCAACAACTCCCCAGAGATCACTCTGCATGCTCCTCCGGGTCCATGCGCAGACGAACGCATTCCAGCTACCCCACATCACAACTCGCACTAGCAAGCAGAAGCACAAAAGCAGGGTTCAAACCATCTCAGCCTCCAGTACACACTGGTGAGAGCTAAGCTGTGTGCTTTAAGTGCCGAACGACAACTGCTGTTGAGTGGGTGTAATTTTGCCAAGGACGTGCAAGTTTCACACGAAAATACGAGTGAAATGTCACCTACAGTTCCGTTTTCTTGTTGGCATTAGCAGACTCCAGAAAGACATTACGGAGCTGGGCAACAGAGACTTTTGTGTCAACCATGCCAATCTCACCATTTGGTGGATTTGCTTCCATGCTCTCCTTGCTTTTAAAAGGCTCTAGCTTAGTAGTCACAGTATAGTCAGACATGGAGCGAGTCAGGACCTTATGCTTTGTTGTTGACACTTTCCAAACAGGAGCCTTTGCCTTGTCAGGCTGCAATACAGACCCGCTCTGTATGTACATAACAGCTTCACTCCTTTCTACGTTCTCAGGGGTCTTAAACTGCTGCTCTGGGGCCTGCCTCTTATTGCATTCCAACTCCCTCTGAACTTCTGAGTTAACTTTCGGCTTGCTTGCAAAGGAGGAACTCCCCACAGGGGTCTCCAATTCTCCTCCGCTGAAGAGGCCTTCGTGGTTCTTCCCTTGCTTGCGAATCTCAGACGGCAGAATGGGCCTTCTGCCTTTGGAGGCCTGTTCACCCTCCAAGGAATCTTCTTCAGCAGGTTTTGCTCCGTAACCAGGTGCTTCTTTCTTTTCGCTCTCTGATGCGGTGGCTGCTGAGGACTTTGTTCCGAGGCTAACGCTGTCTGTCGGGAGGAGGCTGCCAGCAGGAGTGTTTGCTGGCTCTTCTGCTGCCATCAGCTGAGCCGTGTGAGCAATGCCAGCAGGCTGGATATAGCCATGGATTGGCTGGCGGACGGAACTGACGGGCTGATTTATAACCCTATCAAAGGCAGACGTTTCTGTCTGAAGAGGCATGTAGTGGGCTGGCACTGGATGGGATTTTCTCTGTGATACTGTGTCTGTGACAAGTTCAGGGCTTCCACGAGCACTTTCCTCTTTCACCAATTTCTCTCTAACTTTTACTCTTTAAGAAAGAAAAAGGATTAAAGCTGTGAACAGCAATACCCAATCTGGAAAGGAACACAGACACCTACTGTGGGTACAGACAGCAACATTGAAGTAAAATAAAAATCAATGCATTAAAATAAAGCAATCTTATGATGCAACCCCTTCCTCCCCCCAGGTCTTAGCAGCAACACTGCTCACAACAGTCAAGTGATTCACGGGCCATGGACATGCATGACTCCTGAGAAGGTAACTGTGCAAGCTCTGGGAACATACAGCATGTTCTCATGAGATCACAAGTGCGTTTGCCAAACAGCACATACCCATAGTCTCAAAAAAACAAGATGATCAAAACTGCTTTTTATATTATCAGAGTATTGGGTTCAGCCTGAAATTGCAAATTCTACTGGCAGTTGGGTGTGCAGTCAGATGTTTGAAGACGTCTAAACACTCGAAGCTTACGTCATACCAAGACGTTGTTGCACTGGTGAAAGGGATGAAAAAAACATCTCCACGTAGCCCTTCAGATATTTTGCCAGAGACTGGTTTACTTGTGTTTTTGTATATAATTTAAGACATCTGAAAAATCTCATGTAGTGTAACCTGTTTCAGTAAGTGAATAAATACCTTGAAAGGGCAAGTCCTAAACCTGAAAGCAAAACTATGGCATGGCTGTTGCTCTTCAGAGAGCTTGCAGGGAAAAAGGCATTTAAAAACTGAATCAAGCATTCTGTTTGAAAATGTTTTATTACATTCTAACATGCAAAACTTGCAAAAAAAAAACTTGTTCCCAAAAGTTACCTTACTTCAATGTGTTTTCTGGAAACACCTCTGGACTTGTACAACATCCATGCAAAACAGAGTTTTATTTAACCTTTCTAAACAGAATACAGCAGCACAGTGGGAGGCAAACACGTGCAGCCGGGGGCAGCCTTTGCTCGGGGGGCTACTGCTGCAGGTAAAGCTCTCCAGCCTTGCTGAGGCTCAGACACCTCACAGGGTGAGTGTCTCTAGATAACACACCACACATAGTATTAAAAATGAAAGCCCTGTAATTCCTCCCATCCCAAATGGGTATGAAAAAATAATTTTAATTTTAAGGAAAGAGAGAGAGTCAAGCTAGGAAACTACTGTTTGAAAGTAAGTAATCCAGCTCAAAGTATGTGCAATTCCAGGCTTGCTACCAATAGACTTTTTGGAGTCTACATCATTAAGAAAAAAGTAATACTTAGGGGGAAAAAAGGCAAATTATCTATGAGAATAATTCAGGATATCCCAAGTTATTTGAAACACCACTCTTTCTAACATTTTGGTGCTTCTTACCTCTGAAGATTGATGCACTTGTCAGGGAAAGTTGCTTAAGCACATAAAGTGTGTTAAGTCTGAAGAAGTATGCTTTGAACTACATGTACCAAGCATTCTCCAGAACATCCACACCAATGTTAGTACTGGGTTATAGGCATTACTTTAATCAGGAACATTAAAAACAGTCTTCCTGCAATGCTTTTCATGGTGGGCTTACTGTACATGTTACCAAACCAGGAGAAAGCAGCTGCCTGTAGCTTTGATCACGATTTTGTTTTACTTTTCGTTTTTGTTTTTTTTTGTTGTTTTTTTTTTTACTTATCTTGTACCATCTCCTTTGGAATTCAAGGAGTTACTTGTAGGGAATGCTAAGATGGAATGGTGTACAGTAGAAAAATATGGTGGTTTGCAGAGCACAAAATGAGATAAAATAAGTTATAAAATCTAGTGGAAGTCAGAATGATAGTAACTGCGGAAGAAGCTTGGGGAATTTGTATTTTTTCATCAAAACACCAATTATTCAAAAGTTAGAATAAAAGCAGATGCTTCAGAAAAGTTTCACAAGCTTTTTATTCACAAAAACCCCACTTTCTTACTTGCTGCTGTTAAAGGAAAATTAAAGGGCAAGTGTTAAATGTAGAGAGTAAAAGGAAAGAAAGGGGTGTTTGTAGTCTGATTGTTAGCCACACAGCTATGTTTTATGATACCTGGAGGGCCAGCTGATAAGTGAAGATGTGTCTCCTTCTGAATCTTTCTGAAGAAACCATTCAGGTTTTGCTTTCCCTGCACTACTACAGAAAACAGAACTTCAGATAATTTCTGAGATCTCAATACATGCTCCCATTATTTCTCCCAATCTCCCTTCCCCACTGCTTTTTATTTTTGATTACTCAGTTGCAGAGGTCTGTTCTAGAAAACAAAAGCAACACTAGGCCAATTCAAAGGTGATAAACTGTGAAAGAAATTATTATATAATCCCACAACCATATACAAAGTATGCCAAGTGGTAAAGATTCTGCAGGGGTAACTTTACCAAGTGCACATTGTCCAAAAATTGAGAAGTGAAAGCAACTACACAACCTTATTTTTGCATTTGCTATTGCAGGTCAGTTTGTGTAAGGACATCTGAAAAAGCTGTTAAAACCATTCCTTTAATTTGTGATTTGAAGTAGTAAAGACTGCTGCAACCAAAACAAAGGAGAAATAGGAATTTAATGAAGTGAAAAATTCACATGGATCCATCATATTTCCTAAGAAATTCTCAGGAGTATCTGGAATCTCTGTGTCCTATTGTAACCCTGTATCACAGAGCTTAAGAAATGCCCATCTGGTTAGCACAAGTCAAAGACACTGTGTCACTGGGTGACTTGGCAAAGGAAAAAACTTAAGAAAAAAAGTGACCCCTAATTTAATCTTGCCTTGACTTTACTCTGTTCACATTTTGGAGCTGAAAGCATAAAAAGAAAGAAGAGTTTTTAAAAGCCCTGCAGCAGTGCAAGAAAGGGCGTTTGCAGGCTGCCTACATAAAGTTTCTCAAAAACTTTCCTAATGCTCACCTTCACCTACAATCCCCCAGCAACAGCAGAACACATCGAGTACTTTTAACCTTGCAAGCACAGTCTGTCCTGCCACATTAACATTTACAAACTCACTCCCCAGAGGTGACAAGCAGCCAGGATGCTTTCATTACTTATAGCTACGTCTGAAAAAACTTTTCCATTGGAGAAGAGCCATTTGGGATAAAACCCCCAAATTAAGCTCCAGGTCATATACTTCAATTTTGCTTAGCTACTCTTTTATGAAGAATAGTTAAAAAAGGTTAAGTCAACAACTTTTCTGGAGATAACAGTGTATTTGATGCAAGTAAGTTTAAATTTGAGAACTCACCTACCGTTGTCATTGAATCCAAATCTATCTTAGAACATCAAACACCAACTGTTGAAACACCTTCTGTTTTTGCAAACATTTTTGAATCCCTAATGGAACTGACCAAAGAGGAGGCAAAACCTTTTCACAGAAGCTGACTAGAAACAGCTAGCTGGAATTGTTTTGAAGCACAGGAACTTCCTTCTCTCTTAATGTGTACTTTGGCACAATTTTATAGTGGGCACGGCCCAAGCAGCAATTATTTGTACTTGATCATTCATCCTTTGAAGACTGCAATCAGAAGAACGTAAGCCACCTTTTGAATTTAATCAGCCATTTCAGGAGCCAAATGCAGGCAATGTCAACTGATACCTTCTCAGTGATGGGTAACTGGATTAATTATTAAATCTTAGTACTGAAGGCACAAAAGCTTTCATATATATTCCAAAGTGATCTGCATTTATTTTCCAATTTAAACTCAGGAAATTTAAGTTTAACAAAACCAATTTTATAGCCTCCATATAATGAGGAATTGACTTCAGAACAGCAGTCACATGAAAAACTGGAGTTAGCCTTTTTTTCTCTTGTGAAATAGCTTTATAGCAGACCACCAGAGAGTAACTTTAAATGGACTGAATGGACACAATGACTTTTTTACCACTCAGAATCAGGGACAAGAGTTTCAGAGAGGTTGTTCTTACATCTCTGAATATCATGGAGTACACACTGGCACTGAAAGTTTCAGGGGTATTAAAGAATGGGGTCTTGGCAACATGGCCTTTAAAATACCAGCTACTGCCTACATGTCTATCCAAACAAGAGACCAAATCCCACATTTAAGCTCTTGGCTGCTTTAAGTACTCCACCACATCTTGATCGGTGCAGATGGCTTCCTTCAAAAGACAGCAATTAGGGGAAATTTGTTTTATGCAAATACTGACCAAAGCCTCATCCAGAAAAAAAAATCTGAAATTAGAGATAATGCAATCAGCAATTTGTATTATGTTATTGCTCACAGAATAGTTGGATTGGACCTTTAGAGGTCATTTAGTCCAATCTCTAAGCTATGGGCAGGGACACTTCAACTAGATCAGGCTGCTCAGAGTCCCATTCAACATCACCCTGAATGTTTCCAGGGATGGGGCATCTACCTTCTCTCTGGACAACCTGTGCCAGTGTTTTACCAGCCTTTTTGTAAAAAATTTCTTCCTTATATCTAGTATCAATCTACCCCTCTTTTAGTTCAAAACCATTCCTCCTTGTCCTATCAGAAAGGAGGAATGTTCCTGTTAAAAAGTCTGTTCCAATCTCATAATCACCTCCTGCAGCACTGAAAGGCTGAAATGAGATCTCCCTGGAGCCTACATCTTGATCGGTGCAGATGGCTTCCTTCAAAAGACAGCAATTAGGGGAAATTTGTTTTATGCAAATACTGACCAAAGCCTCATCCAGAAAAAAAAATCTGAAATTAGAGATAATGCAATCAGCAATTTGTATTATGTTACTGCTCACAGAATAGTTGGATTGGACCTTTAGAGGTCATTTAGTCCAATCTCTAAGCTATGGGCAGGGACACTTCAACTAGATCAGGCTGCTCAGAGTCCCATTCAACATCACCCTGAATGCTTCCAGGGATGGGGCATCTACCTTCTCTCTGGACAACCTGTGCCAGTGTTTTACCAGCCTTTTTGTAAAAAATTTCTTCCTTATATCTAGTATGAATCTACCCCTCTTTTAGTTCAAAACCATTCCTCCTTGTCCTATCAGAAAGGAGGAATGTTCCTGTTAAAAAGTCTGTTCCAATCTCATAATCACCTCCTGCAGCACTGAAAGGCTGAAATCAGATCTCCCTGGAGCCTTCTCTTTTCCAAGCTGAACAGCCCCAACTCTCTCAGCCTTTCCTCATAGGAAAAGTACCCCATCTCTCTGCTTATTTTTGTGTCTCTCTTCTGGACTTGCTCCAACACTCCCGGTCTTTCCTGTGCTGAGGATTACAGATACAGTATTCCAGGGGGGATCTCAAGAGAGTGAAGTAGGGGGGCAGAATCACCTCTCTCAACCTGCTGACCATGATCCTTTTGACGTGGCCCAGGACACATTTAGCTTTCGGGGCTGCAGGTGCACATTGCCAGCTCACATCCAGCCCCACATCCACCAGTTCCCCGAAGCTCTTGGCAGAGCTGCTCTCAATCCCTTCACCCCCAGCCTGTACTGGTACTCCTGGGGCTTGCCCCAGCCCAGGTGCAGGACTTTGCACTTGGCCTTACCAAAGCCCTCATGAGACTCTGATGAACCCACTTCTAAAGCTTCTCCATGCCCCTCTGGGTGATTATCCCATCCTTCAGAGTGCCAACCACACCACTCGAATTGGTGTCATCTGCAAAACTCTGAGGGTGCACACAACCCCCTGGTGTCATTGAGGAAGACACTAAATAACCCTGGTCCCCAAAGAGACTCTTAAGGGACACCACTTGTCACTATGTCCATCAGGACTCTGAGCTGTTGACCACTACTCCCTGGATGCAGCTGTGAACCAATTCCTCATCTACTGAACAATCTATCCATAGCTCTTCAGTTCAGAGAAGGATGCTGTGGGGAACTGCAGGAGCACAGACAGAGACATCTGTAGCCTTTCTCTTGTCCACTTACGTAGTCACTCAACCACAGAAGGCAACTAGACGGGTCAGGCAGGACTGGCCTTGATGAAGCTGTGCTGGCTGTCTTGAATCACCTCCCTGTCATCCATGTTCCTTAGCATAGCTTCTGAGAGGATCTGTTCCATGATCTTCCCAGGTACAGAGGTGAGGCTGACAGGGCAGCAGTTTCCAGTATCCTCCTTTCTACTCTTTTTAAAGATGGGTGCAATGTTTCCCTTTTTCCAGTCACTTGGGACTTCACCTGACTGCTCAGATATCATGGAGATATATCAGTCAATTCCCTCAAGACTCCAGGATAAATCTAATTGAGCCCTGCAGCCTTATTTTTGTTCAGTTTCCTCAGACAGTCAGGAACATGATTTTGTTCTTATAGTGGGAGGGACTTTGCTTCCCCAGTCAGCACCCTGCTGTCCACCCACTCATGAGGTGTAGAAAAAGAGGTTGCTATTGAAGGCTGAGGCAAAAAAAGTAGTTGAGCCTTCTCCTCATCTGTTTTTACTCATTTTACTTTGACTTTCCATATCCAGCTAACACACCTGTAGAAGTCCTTGCTCTGCTTTGCATCCCTTGCCAAGGTCAGTTCCAGCTTCACCTTGCCCCTCCTAACCTCATCTCTACACAACTGGGCAGTGTCCCTATACTCTTCCCAAAACACCTGTCTCTGTTCACTACTGTGCATTTACTTCTTTAATAATCCATGTTGGTGTCTTCCCTTTTTTCCCCCTGATTTCTCACAACTGGGAACTGAAAAGCTCTTGTGCCCTATGGAAAGCAAAAATCGTTGAGTTTATACCAATTACCTCAGTTTATTAAAAATAGTCAACAAGTATGTATAAAATTGAGTTCTCATTTACATAATTTTTAGTTGCAACATTTTAAATTAAGGTTTTACAGTTATTATTTTCTATCTGCCTACCAAGAAATTAAAGACTCACACTTAGAGAAAATCATACTTCAAAAAAATTCTTAGTCACACATTATTTTCAGTTATCATAAGAATTTGACAGTATTTCTATACCACACTGAGAAATTCTAATGTAAAATTGGTGGAAACTAATTTTTTTTTTCTTTTGGAAGAATCTGGTCACCCTATTACCATAGTAAATTTGTCAAGTCTAAAGCAATAGAATTTTATCTCTACCCTCTGCCCCTTCATGCACAAATATGCCTGATATGATCTGAAAAATTGATTACTACCGTTCAAAAAGGTTTTTACACTTTTACATCAGGAAAACAAATCAACTATTATTTCAACTGACCTAAGACACTCTTCAGCTTTCAAGTTTGCAAACTGTTTTATTGTGGCAGAAGGCATCATAAAGATATTCAAATCTTCACCGAGAAACAGCTTGCCTCTACTTGGAAGCTCCCAGCCAACAATTACAAGATATAGAAGAAAGAAAGTTAAAGACTTGCTCTAACAGATTATTAAAAAGCCAAAAAACAAAACCCATGGGGGTTTAGAACCATAACTCCTTCAATTTTTAGTTTGTGTCCTCTCCACAGAAGAAAGAAAGTTAAAGACTTGCTCTAACAGATTATTAAAAAGCCAAAAAATAAAACCCATGGGGATTTAGAACCATAACTCCTTCAATTTCTAGTTTGTGTCCTCCCCAGAAAGGGCCTAATTTTAGCAAAAATTCTATAAATATAAAGTTAAACCAAGGACATAGCTAATTAGAGAAATACATAGCCACTTCCTTGTATCAGACACTGATAAAATAAACCAAATTAATCCAGCCTGCCCGAGACATCCAAAGCAACTAAATACATTCTTCAAGGGTAATAAATACATTCTCATTAATACTGTAGACTGATGCAGGAGCTGATTAAGATAAAGGAATCTACAGCAAAACAAAGAATAGAAATCATACTTACCTTTGTCTGCTGTTACTGTGCAAGGGCTGGTCATTCTGCAAGTGGGTGGGTGAGGCTGCCCGCTTCGGTGGAGAGAGGGACTCTCGGGGGGCTTGCTTTGGTGGTATTGGCACTTCATTATAGCAGGAAGAGTCTCGTCCAGAAAGTGAAAGGGAGACAGAACTATCCAAGGTTGCTGAAGGGTCAGAAGGCTGTCTAATGGCACTGTCATCTGCTTTTCTAACACTTTTTCCATTTGAGAGGCCATCTTTATCTTCACGGCTGGAGTATTCTTTGGAATCAGAAATCACACTCTTTGATGCCTTTGTCTCAGTCCTGGAAAAACAGAGGGTGCCATAGTCCTTGTTTTCATCATCTTGCCTTTCACTTTTCACTCCCTTTCTTTCCACGCTGTCAGGATCTTTCCTTGCCCGTGTATATCTGGGTGAGTAGTCAGAATCCAAATCAGACTCAAGAGATAATCCATACTTTTCTGCCAGCTGGCGTCGCCTCTCCGCCTTGTACCTAGCTATTCTCTCTGCTTTTGACTCTAGTTCCTGGACATCCATGTTTGCTGTACTGTACAAGGGCTCTGTATTACCTCCTGTGGTTTCTGATCGGTATCTGGATGATCTGGGGTGTTTCTCTAGAGAAGAATCTGAAGTTTCCTCCTCTTCATTTGATCTTCCTGTCAAAAGTGCAACATACATGAGCAAGTCCTTCCCAAAACCCCAGGTACCCCACCCACCACTCAAACTGATTAAACTAAAAGCTTTCCATTTTCTTACAAATCACAGTGAATGCAGAGACACATTATATTTTGCACTTTTGTCTCCAAAAGCACACACAAACAATTTGAAAATATGTATTAGGAATAATTCTTTAATAAGTAACAGTTCTCAATTCAAATAGTTATTTTAAAGCAATAAGAACAATCAACATTTTTCAAGTAAGACAACTGAAGACTTAAAAGGCAAACTAAAAAAACCCCAAACAACCTGACAGAGCTCTTCTGTAGAAGAGCTTTGAGGCTGATAGTGTAGCAAACATGAAGTAATTCAGCAGTGCAAGATGGACTGCCATGTGCCACTTACCTAAGTGGGGGCTGTATGGGTCAGTTGCACGCATATATCTTGGTGTATCTTCCTCTAGCAAACGGTGTGTGACTGATCCTGGGCAGTTTTGTAGAAGCATAGGTTGTGTATCATTTTCAATTCCCTCTAAGCGCCTAGCTATTCTTTCTTTTCTGAAAAATATGTGAAAAATGTGAAAACAGGCATCTTGAAGATTTGAGGGCAGAGCTTCTATGAGGAGATAACAAAACAAGTCGTGTGTTTTGTTTTACAGGCCAAACACTTTTTGTCCTTTACCTTTTCATTTCCAAAAAATCTCGGTTGTTTGGTTCAAAGAGTTTTCTTAATTCTGAAACTGAGACAACAAAAGATTATGTAGCTTATAAAACAATAAGTTTCAGAAACTTGCTAAAATGCTTTAGAATAAGAAGGAACAGTCAAATAAAGTTCAGTGGTTTGAAATAGCTTTTGTGAGGAAATGAGCATTTTCCTCTTGTTTTCCTCGTTTATTAAGGTTGTGCCGTCAAAAGTGCATTAGGCACCAAGTACTCCTCCCCTCTAAGTACTTCCAGGCTAATCCCAAATCTCCTATGCCCATCCTAGCAGTTTTCAAGATCCAGTATATACTTGAAAAGTTGTATTTTGATTAGCTGAAGTCAAACTTACATGCCCTAGTAACCCATTTCAAAACCATGTAGTACGGAAAGTCTGCTTACCCTGCCTACTCAAAGGTCAGGGAGTGACCATGTTTAAAGAGAAGCAGTAAGGAAGAGGTCCCCTCTCCCTTACTTTCCTCCACACCCTTATATTGATCAAATCTCAAGAATCCCAGTGACTCATTGATTAAGTGAAAATTACCATGCACCATCATGGTACTCTTGCATGGTTAATCACTTTGCTAACTTTCCCTTGTAGTTTTAATTGGACATACTTTCCTTCTTTTCCCCTGAACTCTCTGCTGGTGTTAAGTGCCAGCAGACAGCTGCCACAGTTCACAAAATTGTAGTGAACCAAGGGGAGACACGACAGATGAAGTAATCCCTATATATACACACACATGTGCACGTGCAAACCACAGTGCAGCAGTGAGTGCTACACAAATAAGTTCAGTGTGACTTCTTACCACCAGGAAGAGAAACTGCCCAGGCTGTCCAGGGAAGCAGTGGACTGGGGTGGGGTGTGCCTAACACACAGACATGCACATCCACACCTCCCCTCCCCATACTGTGGCCTTGGCAAATGTGGTGCTGAAAGCTGTGTGCACCTATTCTTGAGCCAATGCACCACTGGGGCTCTAACCCTGTTGACCCAGGGATCAAAAGTTAAAGCAAGTGAAAGTCTATGCCTGCTAAAGTGGCAGAGATTGCCATCAGAAACACCTGATGAGTCAGGAGTGTCTAGCTGACATTGTTCCACTGCAGAGGTAAACCTATCAGCTTATTTTGCTTGCTACCAGATCTCATTGCTCTAGATACTTAAAGATAAATATTATTGAAACACCACCCTTTTAAAGGTCAGATGCACCTGTTCTGCCTTCCCTCTACTGTAAGAACTTAACATGCATGGCTTAGTCAGGGTTCCAGCTCAGCTGACTCATCCAGGAAGTTTGCTGTACTCAATACCAGTGCTCACATCTCATAGATAGATACTCTTGACATTGACTGCCACATCTGTCTCACAAGCTGTAAAGTCTGAAAGTAGGACTACAGATAAAATGTGGAGGATCAGCAAGAATTAACACATTCTGATCCTCAACCAACACCAAAGCAAAGATGAACCCTTATGTTGTGTTTTCACAGATTTTTCTCTCAATGCACGAGCAATTTCCACTGTTGCCCTGTCTACCCAAGTGGTGCTGGCAATGGAACTGTATTAAAGAGAGAATTTGCCCATTTGAAACCAGCCTTCATTTCAGATCCGCATCAAAGGAAATGATTTCTCATAAAGAATTTGCTCTCACCTCCCCAAATCTATTGTTTAATTATGTTCCACTAGCTTTTAGAGGTTTTCTGTTCCATCTGTTGGCTATGTATATACAACATTTCAAAACAAAACCCATAATTATCTGTCTTCAGAAGAGTCAAAGGCCTCCAGAGTTCAGAGTTACTAAAATCACATTCCATCCAAACCCGGATCCTTTTTTCTTCCCAGTCATTAGTCTGTACAGTCACCAAAACCATCATCAGAGAACAGGTCTTTTACACAGCTTTAGTAAATCTCTAAAGCACAGCTTCATTTATTAGTGAAAGTCTTCGCTCCCCCCACCCCCAGAAAAGGAAACTTGACTATAAGTTGTCCACATACAAGAAATGTGGAACATCCAAAGAACTCCTAAAGCATTAGTTCAACACTCTCTTGCTGCATGCTAGCTGAAGTTCCAGAGATTCTACTACCACTCTGCAGTCCTAATAAGAGCACTGGTCTCATGAAAAATGTCTCCCAACACCTCCCCAAACACGGGATAAAAATAGCATGGGACTACTCTATGCTGCCTTACACTTTTTCCAAGCTTGAGATTACAGAAGTAATTTCAGCTAAATTGGACAACACCTGCAGAATTTTTTTGGGGAAAGCAGTTCCAGCAATATTCTTGTTTTGGTAATGAGGGAAAAAGAACCACAAAAAAGCAAAACCAAAAGAAGACAAAATGAAGAAAAGCTTCTAGTCTAGTTCTAGAAGAATTAGACTAGTTTCTTTTTGATGAATAAAATATTTTACTTCGAAACGTAAAAACCAGTTGGAGACATTTCACTCCCAAGGACACTGGTTAGTCCTTGCAAATTTAGGTGACCAGATTTCTCCTTTTTACTTGACAATTTGAGTATGTTGGTGCCAACTCCCATCTGTCCATGGGATGTTTTCCCATGTGACCATCACAAGCAACACCATGGGAGTGCTAAAAACAGCAACACTTTTACCTAAAAAGTAGCACAAAAATCTGATTCAGCACACAAGAAAAGATTAAGAAGCTTAAAATAATTAATTTCACGTTAAAAGGTCCTTATCCAGATTACTTAATGGCAACACACTTTGTAAGCACCATTGGTCAGTTAAGGGCAAGGGGAAGAACAGCCACAGCTCAGAAACAGCTGTGAACTTGAGGCTTTATTTCAGGATATTGAGCAGGATGCTGTGGTAGGACACCCTCTGAGGTAATCTGTCAAGAGGCACCTTAACTTTGGCAACTGTAGTCCTTCGAAACAAAACTTACTTTGGAATACCATTATTTAGGAAAAAAAATATTGTTCTGTATGTTGACCCAGAATGAAAAACAAAAAGTACATTTGGAGCACATCTTATATTTTAAAAACTCCTTAAATTAAGGTGAAATATTTCTTATAGAAATATATATTCATAGAAGTCTTTCAAAACTTGCTACAGTATATAAACATGTTTATGCTGAAAGCCCTTTTTGACAGCTGCAGAAGGGATATGTAAATAAAGTTGGAGCCACGTGAGAGCAGTCTTCTTTTTACAATACAGAAGCTGTAAAAACTCAATTAAGCCTTCCAAAAGTTGATAATAGAGGGGGAGCATGTACACTTGTGAAGCCTGGATAGACTTCACAATGGATCAAAAAGTTACCTGCCAGAGGACTAATTTCTCAGATGGTAAATAACCATTGCAACACAGGAAAATTTAGCAGAACAGCAAAGCCTACCAGCCTCATTCCTACTTCCTCCTCTCCACAACTGGAAAGGTGATGGTCTTAAAACTAAGCTGGAAAAGCATTTATCTTCCGTTTATGCCAGCAAAGGTGCATTGACAGGTTCAATGCTCAACTGCAGGCCTCAGTTCAGTTTGTATCAGTTGAAAAGTAAACATATTCCTACAATTTCTCAACATATGCAAACCTGGACCAAAATTAGGGTCTAGAAAATAACCTGGATTTTCAAAAAGCCCTGGTCTTTAAGTAGTCCCACTGGAATGAAACCAAAAGCTCCCACTGCTCTTTCTTAAGTCTGGTACACACCAAATACGATATCTTCATTATAAGAATATTTTTTTTGAAAAATAGAAACATCCTGAAATAGAAATTAGTTCATCCTCTGAAGCAACTTACAGATAAGGTTTCTCAAGTGAAGGCTCAGTTAAGTTGGTGGCCACATGACTATAAGGCTAAGTGTAAGGAATAATGAGGGACTATGGATTATTACTGTCTGGTGCTGTCAGAAGTCTGTATTGTATAAATGCACATCACTCTATTCCATCATTTTGCCAACAATGTTTCTTTCTGAACGTCTGTCATGATCATATTGAAAAGCAAGCATGTCACTTATATAGCACTTAAATGTTATGCTGGAAGAAGTGCTCCTTTCTAGAGGAACTCTGCAACAAATGGCATTAAAAGAGCAAGACAGTTCCTTTATGTTGGAATTAGTGCATTTAGCCTTGTAGCTTGTCTGAAAAGAGTAAAAATCACCAGAACATACACACACACAATTTTAATCCAAGTTCTGATGTTCATAATATCCTTGAAGGAAATGAACATCTTTGCGCCAGTTGCACATAGTTCTTCAGTTAAATGTCACCCTTTGGGGGTCAAGCACATTATGATTTTCTCTAAATAATTCAAGAGAATTAATTCTTGCCTCTACCTCAACTGTGTCAAATGATAAAGATGGAACTGCTGTTTTCTTCAGAAATTACTCAGACTAAGATAGAAGTTTGGAAAATAAAAAATATCTCCCAAACTAAACTCCATATGTACTGCAGGCCATTTAGCATGCGAGACAAAAATTCAATTGCAATCAATTGGTCATGCAAGCACAGTGACTCCACCAACCACCAAATGGCCTGGAAAGAGCTATGACTCTTAACAAGTCAAGTTAATACTTTTGAACTCAGGATTAATCTGACTGTAAAAAGAAACTCTCTGAAGTTTTGGATTTCAACTACTAACCTATTGAAACCAGGTAAACAAAGCTGAACTTTAAAGCAGGGATGTAGGAAGGTCTCACAAAAGAGCATTGTGGTTCATCCTGTTTCATCCTTCATGCATACTTCACAGAGAAAACTCATTTACAAAATATCTGTGCTTAAGTGATTTTAACTGTGCCTTGTACTTGCATAGATGAAACTTCACATGCTGTTAAATTACCACTTGTGTTCATAATATGTCTCCCTTACTTACCTTTGGGAAGTACTGCTAAGAGATTAGCATCAATATCCTTTGTGCTGTTCGCAAGTTCTTCTTTATCTTCAAGTGAGAACTCCTTCTGAAAACTGAAAGCAACATCTGGTTTACAGAAAACTGTGGATGTCTCTGCTACAAATCAAACAAACCCAAGACATAACCAATTTACTGCAAGATAGTCTAAAAGAGATACCAAAGAAAATATTTTCCCTTAAGAATGAGCTAAGAAATAACCCAAAGAAACTCAGAAAGCCAAACCTAACATAATTTGAAACTTGTTTGGAGCTGACTGTGACACATTTTTGCATTAAATTACTGACTGCCTTCAAAATGCTCTACACTAAGCAAGTACATTTAAAATAATTATATTGAATAGCTCTTCATAAATATTAAAACATGTCATCAAATGCAGTACTGCATGTACACTCCACCTAGATGCCTTCTGCACAACTCTGCTGTTGTTACTGTTTTCTGGATCTTACACAGTTTATAATATGCTAATAGGAATACCAGATCATTTGATTTTATACCATGTCTTTTTAAAACAGGAAAACTGCCCATTTAGATGGAACAAATATTTCTTTAAACATATTCATTAAATATGCAAAATTTAACTGTAAAATGTAGGTGTCATAACGGTCTAAAGTAGATCCCAACTGTCTACAGAGACCTTTTTGGAGGAAGTGTTCCTCCTTGTAAGCAAGATTTTTTTTCTTCAGTCAATAAAAATAGAGAACAAATTATTGTATTCAGCCATTGTGACTATCCCAGCTGGGCATAAGAAAACTTATAATGGTCTCAAAGCCTTTAGTAGATTGTGTAAACAGGTGTAACAGATATAAATCCTCACAGTGATCCCAGGTTCTTTATTTTGTCACAGTAGTGGTGTGCCATATGATTTAATGTCATTCTGATAAGAAAAACTGCACAATCTTATTGTTGGAAAAACCTTCCTTAGGAAAGATTTTAAATGACTGCTTTTATTTTCAAGGGTATGAATTCTGTACTCACGATTTCCAAAGAATAATTCTCATTAAAAAGAGTTTTAACATATATTGACTATGTTTCACAAGTATTCTCATTTGTAAATATATAGTTTATAAATAACATCCCTTTTTAAGATATTGAGGGGAGAATAAAACCCTTGAAATGACAATGAAGAAACTGGGCTGTGTCACAACCAGGCACCATGCCACCTGCTGCAAATTGTCTCCAACAACTGCACTTAGAGAAATTATTCCAGGTACTGCCAAGAAAAGCAATGTTATCCACTACAGAAAATAACAAATAGAAGATGGAGAGCTGCAATAAGCTGTCCATTAGAGAGAACTGTGTGTCCTTACACAGCAAACACATGGTAATTGAACTAAACAAAAAGCAAAACACAATGAAAAAAGAGCAGCCACAAGCAAATGGATCCATGTGTCATTTGAGACTGGGCAGAGACTCAGACAGTTAACTGGATGTTTTTCTATGCCTGACCCCACAATGCCAACACTTGTAATTCTTACTAGTCTCACAATATATTATTTTCTTACAGACACACTTCTGGATGGAGAGATACCCAGTTCCCATGTGAAAGCAGCTTCTACTCCTTTTAGCTGAGGATGAGTTTGAAAAATGCAAATAATATTGGCCTAAGGCTATAAACCAACCCCAAATTTATTCTGCCAAATCAACTTAATTACTTAAGACAAAAGTGCTGAAGGATCCAGCTCATTGGAATGAGCTTCAAAGTCATTCAGACTTTTGAATACCTGGGCTTTATTTAGCAGTATCTCCACTTGCTTTCATAATGCCTGTGACAGTGCAGCACCTTAAGCTTCCCTAAACAAGGGGCTTTGTACAGAAAAGCATTCACTGAAGAGCAAGATCCTTATTTAAATGAACTATGCATAAACACCCACCACTATGCCTAATTCCCATGTGAATTTCCAAGGGTAAAAGAACAGAATCAGGACTGGCACTAGCCTGATGGTTCTATAAACAACAGTATTATTGGATTGCTTGTAAACTAGTTACATTCACTCCTGCTCCTCCCCTCCAGGGAGTTCTAGCGACTTTGAAGGCAGAGATCCTTTAAATCCTTTTTAAATGTCTGTCACTGGGTTTCCATCCATTTGTTCTCGTGCCAGTGTTGTCACTTACCTTGCTTATTTTTCTTAAAAGAGGTTATCTACATGTACTTGGATTTCTTAGGACAGGCTCTCAGTCTCATTGATTATCTGTTACAATGTCCTCTACTTATTCCAGTTTTAAGTAATCTTTTTTTGTATCTGGTGACCAGAATTGGATAGTCTTCATTCCAGACTTGGGTCTCAGCAGTATCTTATGAAAATATGATTTTTTTAAATAGAGAAAGCATTATAATATACCTAGCTGAATGCTGGGACCTACAACACATTTGCCTTTTTACATATACACTGTATGGGATGCTCAATCCTGCATGAGAAACTAATATGCAAAGGCTTTCCTTTCATCAGTTGCAAGTGACAGAAAAATTTATCAGCCCCCAATGCACAAATGTGCACTTAGTATTATTACATTACATCCTTTTTCTATTACTCCTCAAGGTCATCCAGTTCTTCCTGTATGGGAGCTCCCTCCTCCTTTATACAGAGGGTGGCTTGCAGCCTTTGCTCACTGGCAGATTTCATTAAAATTCCTTAAATAACCACAAACTTCCTAAGCTTAACCCTCACTGCACTAGACAGCATCACAGGTTATCTGCTTTGTGAAAGTCCCTTCACAATTTCCCTTATGCCCTCATTTTCTACTTCCCTCTGGACAGACTGTCAATCATTACTGTCTATTTTCTAAAGACTAACAATTTTCATACAATATTTTACCCACAATTTAGGAGTTTTATCTCATCAGACACGTTTTGTTGTTGTTTTTTTTGGCCCTCTCTTGCTAAGCTGCAGGTGGAATTGCTTGTTTTAAATGTTTGCACATGAGAAAACCCAAATATTTTAATCCAATGCATAATTACATTGCCTTCCCATGCACAGAGGATTCAGAGACAGCATTGCTCTGAAGATGAGAGAGTCAAGCCAAACAATTGAGTATTTATAGACACATACATCAAATTAATTCTAAAAATGAAAGTAGGCATATTTAGGACATGTCACAGTGTTCAATAAGAACATTCATCAAGAATCTAAATTGAGTTGGAATGATGTTAAGGCAATTCCAAATAGGGAAAAAAAATTACAGGAGGCTACTCATCACCATTTATAAGTATTTTAAAAAACAAACTCATAAGTAAATCCTTAACAAGACCTCCCTTTGTTGTCAAAGGGATCTTTCCAGACCTTTCCAGACCTTTGCCTGCTTTATTAGTTTCTACGGTGGAGGAGCAGTTGCAGCATCAATTCAGTTGCTTAAGCAGTCAGATAGTCAGACTTGGATTGCCAAATATATTGTACCTTCAAACTCATTCCAACCTCTCTTCTAGAAATACTCAAAGGGATCTTTCCAGACCTTTCCAGACCTTTGCCTGCTTTATTAGTTTCTACGGTGGAGGAGCAGTTGCAGCATCAATTCAGTTGCTTAAGCAGTCAGATAGTCAGACTTGGATTGCCAAATATATTGTACTTTCAAACTCATTCAAACCCCACTTCTAGAAACACAACTACATCTAGCCATGCTGTAAATTCAGGTGCAGATTCTGAGCAGCAGCACTATGAATTTTTGCACTCAACAGTTAGGCTACACACATTTATTATTAAAATAATTAGGGAATACATGGGTTTCTCTACATAAAAAATAATTAACCAGATGTTTGAAAGAATTATTTCTTGAAGTTGCTGATAAATTTGAATATTGAAAGAGGAACAAATTTATTGTCCTTTCCTTGCTTGAAATATGGTTTGATCATGATTGCATTCATGAAATGCAATCAACAGCATGAGGTTCCACCAGTTTGTTTCACACAGGATTTGTGTGTGGCTTGGCCTCAGGTCCCTAACAAACTCATTATGCTCTCCATTGTTAAGGAATTCAGATGATTCCTGTTAAAACACATGCAACAATATTTCACAATCTCAATAGTTTTTCTTTATAAACAATGTATAATGCAGGATTAGTAGAGTACTTGACGGTCTCAGTAGTTACACTGTTCTGGCAACTTCCAAAGTGAGTGTGAGCTGCATGCTGCACATCAGGGATTCCAGGCTGAAAACTTCATCTGCTGCAGCAGCAGCAGCATATGGTTTCTAAATAGCTGTCCCACTAACCTAGTTACATGCTCAAAAGCAACCAGAAGTTTGACCCAAATGCCACTGGTAACACTGACCTGCCATCCCAATTAAAGCTGTGGCATATACTGTGATTTTATGATTGAAGTACAGAACCCACTTGTACACCTGCCAGCTAGGTGCTCACTCTTCACTTTTCTTCTCTTTCTCTACCTCCAGGAGAACCTCCTTCCCTGGACTCTTATGTAAAAGGTCAATTTTAAGTCATGTCCTTCTCTCCTGCTCTCATTGCTACTTTCCCCTACCTGCTTTCATAGCAGCGAGTGTCTTGTACATCCATTCCCTCCTTCCCTCTGCAGGACCTAAGAACCAGCATGGCAGGGAACCAGGTGTGCTCTAGGTGTGTGCACTGACTGAAAAGAAGCTCACAAAGATGTGCCTGTGCACCTGTGCCAGGTGGACTCCTGTGCAGCTGAGCCAATGACACAGCTGATTCCTGGGGCAAGGGACAATTCCCAACTCCTGACCTCCTCTCTGTGCCACTGTGAATGAGTCCAGCAAGCAGAAACATGGACACCCAAGGCAGCTTGGATAGGAAGAGAGAGGGAATGTGACCTGCCTTGTTAAACTGTTTAATTGTATCCCCTTACTCAGCCTTGTGCAACTGTGCCCTAAGAAAGCAGACCATGAGGCAGCCACATGCATGGAAGCAACACCACCAGTCCATTCATCTCTGCAGTGTCCACTTCTTCTCTCTCCCCCAGACTGCTCCCTGCAAGGATGTACAATTAATTCACCCACTTCAGCCATCTGCTTTTACAGACAGGTAGGTCTTCCAGGCTGGTTCAGACTGGATGTTTGTACTCTGTCCATGCCATGCAAGGAAAAATGGGCATTAAAATGGGCATTGCAATGGCAGGAAGCTCAGTGCACAGTGGGACTTTCCCTTCAGCTAGAAAATTTAACATTACTTTAGAGGCAGTTGGTGTTTTCAATGCTTGATCAGAGCATCTGCTCTATGCAAAAGCTTGGTCCTGTGAGAGGACCAATAATCACTTTTCCTGACAAAAGAATAAATGTAGATTCAAGCAATGAAGGAAAGTTACTGCACCCAGCCATCTTCACTGGGTGAGAAAAGCTTGACCTCACCTTAACGCTCTCTTCCTTAGGAGCAGTCGTGAAGGCTTAAATCTGATTGAGTTTCCTTTGGCAAAATCTGTGAAACAGAAAAAAAAATCACATCAGTTTGAAGATCCTGTAATAAATGGGGAACTTTTGGTACACTAGGTTATACTTTCCAAGCATAACCTTTTTCCCCTGCAAAAGAGTGTGCAGAGGCCTTCTCTCTAATCAAAGGAGCACCAGCTGGCATGTCCAAGATGGTGAAAAACCAAAGCTTTGCAAAAATGAGTACAGACAGTAGACACATCAAAAGCATCAACACTTTATGGAACTGCCATGTTCTATTCCTAATATCTGTGGTGTAGCAATACAGCCTGAGGTGATCATTTGAACTCACTGTTTCCCAGCTTATAAAATGGGCAATGGACATGTTTATGAAGCACTCCGCAAAAATGAGAACTGCTGCAAGCAGCAAAAGCCTTTTTGGCTGCAGCCTGGCAATACTATAAAAACTGCATATTCACTGCAGAAGCCAAGAGATGCTCAGCTGAGGATTTGTTGCAACAGTATTACACCATCCATGACAGAAATATTTCTGAAGATTGTCTACTGTACGGAAGCTTCCTTTTTTTTTTTTTTTTTTTTTTTCTGAATAGCCTTACAAGATGCACTTCACAGAGGAACTCATGTTTACACTGAGAGCAAAATTGCAGCCTTATGTTAAAAAAGCATGTATGACAAAGCCTCTGGTTCCTAAAACTGTGTGAACCATAACAAGCAATGGGCAATGTCCCCACCCTCTCCTAGATTAAACTTTTTCATTTCTGCAATCAAGTGCATCACCAGAGGGTCTAAATGATGACCAGTGGCAGGAGGGAACAGTGTTCCAAGTACCCTATCCCTCAATTCAGCGAGGATGCAACCAAGACACCCCAGAGCACTGCCAGCCAGGGAGCAGGTCCTGTCTGGGACTGCTGTGCAAAACCACATGGAGCTACTGACAACTTACTCCCAATGAAAAATTGCCTTCCGTCCCCATCTGTATTAAATCTACTACCCAAGACCCTACATTAATAAACAGTTGGTCACTGACACAGCAATCATTTTATTTTTCAAAAACAGACCCAGACTTTAGAACACAGTCCAGACTTTAGAACAATTCAGTTGCAGCTACACTCCTATTACTCTACCTCAGAGCTGAGAATTAACTATTTCAAGGAAGACCTAAGTGCAAAAAAATATATTTTTGTTTATGCACAATATTTTATGTCTGGGTAGAATGTATCTTATTTTTGCAGAAAGGGTTTAATGAAACTTATTATAGCTGACAATATGGGTCTTAATTTAGAGAATGTACATTTTGTCTAAGCATTTCAAAACCTCTTATCCTCTTCCATTTCCTTCTGCCATCTCTACAGGTATAAAGATTGAAAAAAACTTCTAAAAAGTAACAGACAAAAAAGATGATTTTAACAACTTGACAAAGAAGCTTAAGATGTGCATCATTTCCTTCTGCCATCTCTACAGGTATAAAGATTGAAAAAACTTTTAAAAAGTAACAGAAAAAAAAGATGATTTTACCAACTTGATAAAGAAGCTTAAGATGTGCAACAAGGCATTTTGTAGGCATCTGCTACAAGTCAGTGCAGATTTCAAGCAGCTTTGCTAATAGCAGTCTTCAACTTTAATAGGCAACTTTTCCTGTTTTTGTTAACATTCATTTTCTCTTTCCATTAAATGGAGAATAAAGTACATAGATTACACAAAAACATCTTGTTAGATCAAAACAGAATATTGTAAGAAAAACAGTGTGAATGGTATATAAATCATTATATTTTACACTACAGCACTAAAAAGAATACTCTGAGCCATATGGATCCTCTACAAAGGCAAGATTTACATTACGTTGAGAGGACTATGCACTAACTTCCAAAGCCCAGCTCAATATCAGCTTAGCTAATCAGAACCAGGCATATCTTAAATTTATAGCTGTTCTAACAGGATGCAACCCATCCTAGAATTATTGGCACTGGAACAGCTGTCCACCATGAAAACCACAAGCAGACCACAGAGAAATTCTGCCTAGCCCAGCCAAAACTGGGGAGGGAATATGAGAACGGAAGAAAGGAGCCTGCACTGCTTCCCTGGGAGCAGAGAGGGAGAAGGGCTGCTAGGAGGGGCACATCAGCTCTTGCACCCCTTAAACACATTCAGCAACATTCATACACACCACATCTTTAATGCCTCAAAATCATCTCAAAACTTTGCTGTGTTTCACAGGGGTGACTCCCAATCTTCTCCCTCATCCCAAACACAGAAAAACTTAGCAGACAATTAAATTCCATTACAGAGTTTTGATATTTTATGTATTTCCTCCTGTTCAAATTAAACACCATGTGGGGGGGATTAAAGTCCAATAAAACTTACTTACCACAATATGGAAGTCTTAAATACAAACACAGGGGGAAAAGTAAACAATTCTGCATCAAAAGACAATAAATATGCCCACAAAAGAAACATCAGTTTACCAGAGTCGTATTCAATGGTTAATTTAAAGATAAAAAAACCCCCCACTGTACTCTATAAACAGAAGAAAAATATTTACAACAGCATTTTGTTATGCTTTTTACTGAAGAATTCTAAACATGCTCATAATCATATTATAGCAATTTAAAATATTTTTATTCAAAATTAAGAGTATCTTTACTGAAGTGTAAATCAGACTTGCTCACAAGTTTAACCATTTGTTCAGTAGAGTTCCCTCTCTCCTAGGCACAAACTACCCGATAAAACCACCATCCATAATTTAATATGTAGGAAATTTAAAATGAACAATCTAAAAAGAAAAAGTAGATATAACCTTCCAGCATTACTTAGTATATTTAAAGGCCCTAAGTCGGTAGCATGCTAAGCTAATTAAAAGATACATCTAATCGGATCTTTCAAAAGTGCCCTTTAGGAAATAACAAAATAGCCTAGTGACTAACTGCATACTGATTGCTAAAGTACCTAATGCAGCTGCAGGAGAGCCAGTCAAACAATATTTACACATGCACACATACAGATGAGAGATTAAACATGCACAAACTGCATTTTCTTTTATCTGCTTGGAACTCTTACCTTGCTCCTCAGAGTATTTAACATTTCCCAAATAACTGGAGATCCAAGGATTTCTGAACATGGTTGCACAAACAAAGGATTCGGCAAAGAGAAACTACAATAGCAGCTAATTCTCAGGCAGGCACAGCCCTTAGGCCTGTCTTAGCAATATCGTGTAGAGATTTTTCATAGCACAGGACTGGAGCTGTCAGGCTGTGCGTCCCAGGGAGTACAGTAAATGCATAGCAATAGGCTGCAAGCCGGAGCAGCTCAAGCCAGTAATCAGATTACGAACAGAAATTAGGCACATGAATGCTAAAACAGATTGGGCAACGGTGATTGGGAGATTTATAATATTACCACTTCAAAGATTCAGCCAAATTGCACATTATATTCCTGCAAAACGAATGCAGAACCCCTGAATCCTCATATTAAGAAACCAAACAAACAAAAAACCCCCCAACAACAACAGAAAAAATGTCAAGAAGAGGAATAATTCCTTCATATCTCTAATCAGGATAAACTGCAGTGCTTATTTAAGAAAAACAGCACCCAGGCTGCCAAAAAACGGACTCTGATAATCATAGCATTATGCTTAAATGTTTTGCCTAACTATTAGTTGGAACATTTAAAACAGACAAGATTTATGGATAACATATGAGCAAAATTACTGGTGGGGGTAGGGATTTAAGAACAGACACCACAGCTCCAAATATTTTAATTCGAGACAGAAGGTGAAAAATTGCACTAAAGTACTGTCTAGCTACCATTTTTTTTATTAAACAGATTTGATGGATTTTGGATTGAAAAGTTGGAGCTCTTTTAGCTAATTTTGAAAGTCTGGAAATATTTGTTTGCAATGGTGCAATAACCCTGGCTCAGTTGCTCACACTGAGCTACCTGATGGTCTAACACAGACACAAAGAAGTGCTAAATCTGTGATTGAAACAGGTCCATGCACTTAACCCCATCCAAACAAACAGGGACATCTATCAGCTTTCCTCCAACAGACTTCTTCCCTCCCAAAAGATTTCAGCTACTGTCAGTATTACAGGCTGAGAGAGCTGGGGAGGTTCAGCATGGAAAAGGTTCCAGGGAGACCTCAGAGCACCTTCCAGTACCTAAAGGTGGCTACAAGAGAGCAGGAAAGGGACTTTACAAGGACCTGTAGATAGGACAAGTGGTAATGGCTTTAACCTGAAGAGGGGTAGGTTTGGCTATTAGGAGGAAATTCTTTATTGTGGGGGTGGTGAGGCCCCTGGAACAGGCTGTCCAGAGAAGCTGTGAATTGCCCCATCCCTGGAAGTGTTGAAGGTCATGCTGGATGGGGCTTGGAGCAACCCAGTCTGGTGAAAAGTGTCCCTGGCAGGAATAAGATGATCTTTAAAGTCCCTTCCATTCCAAACCAGTCTAAAATTCTATGTGTAGAAAACTCTCCAAAGGACTGGGGCTGTCAAGATCATGAAAAGGCAGACTAGCAACACAAGGCTGAAGTTCTTGACTGTTCTTACCTACTTTTGTGATGCCTGGTACAACAGAACCCTGATCTATGCTGGGAACTTCAATGTACAGACAAGATACGAACAATTATGCTGTGAAAGAGACTGCAAAACCACAAGTGAAAAACATACTCTACCAAAAACCTGCTAATGGCTGTTGGCTCATCATGAAATTGCATTTAGCCTATCTAGGTCAACAAAACACTGTTCTTCATGCTAACAAGTTATTGCAATGGATAGAAAAACACTCCATCTTGTCTAATGCACCTGATATTTGTTTTAATCTATTTTTAAAACCATAAAATCATGTTGAAGTCAACCTAATCAAAGCACCTTTTCTTAGCTGAACTTTCAACAGTCCAGAGCTCCCTGGAACAAGAGTCACCTAACACAAGGAATATGGCCTTGAAGCCTCTGACTCATCAAGTAACCTTCTCTGTTCAGAAATATTTGATGGTACATACCACATTTCTTTTCTTTGCCTGTAACCTTGCCACCTCTCGTGTTTAATTCTAACCACTCCCAGCACTACCAACAGAACACAAACCAACACTGCTGTGCACTCCTGACCAGCTGTGAAGGCTTCCATGTACTTGAGCCTAATATATACAAAAAATGTAATCTGTTGGCACTAGTCCAAACCTGCAATTAACATGAAAATCTGGTGCTTTATGGCCTAGGCATAAGTGCAGGTGTGCTTAAAACACAAAAGTAAAATGGGGCAGAACTAACTAAGAGCTGCTGGTAACAGTTAATGGGGAAATTCTGGACCAGGATATGTGTTGGTATAGCAACAAGAGACACCCTGCTCCTGAAAAATACCCCTTCTTTTCTCAAGCCTGCCTATCTGAAGACTGTTTACCTGATCTTGTGAATAGAGGTATTCTTTTTTGCAGCATTTTTAAGCATCTGTAACTCATCTGGTACACAGTAAGGGAAGTTTCTGATAAAGCTCAGGTAAACTCCACTCATTTGATAAATCTTGTGTCTGCAATCTTTAGCAAGGTTGAAGGAAAAGTTAGACTTGACAGCTGCGCTGATGCAATAGCTCAAGGCTGCCAAGAAAGACAGTCCTAGCCATCATTCCTCCTGCTGCAGCACCTCTGCTAGGTCCTGCTCCCCAAGTGACCCAGCCTGACAACTAACTGCTGGTAAATATTCCCTTTTATTTCTGCTGGGTGTGCTTTTCAGGAGGTGCCAGAACAAGGCACAAGATCTTATGATTAGGAAAGGGATCAACTCTTGTGGCTAACAAAGGAGGTGAGCTCAGCTCAGATGTCACCCCCCCTGTCTGGCAATGTCCCCTGCAACAGAGAGGAGGGGTATGGCTGTTTTTGTGGAGGGAGGGGTCAGGCTCCCCCATTCCTCTGCTATAAATCATCCTCAGCATTTTGTCCTGGTGAATGAGGTGCAGAAGGGAAAGCACAGAGAGCTGCAGAAAGACAGGAAAACTCTGGAATTCCTTTCACAGTTGTGTAATTTTTAAATGGGCTCTTGCTTGTGTTGTTCAGATTCTGCCTACAGGACACAGTAAGAAGCCAGTCTCTTCAAGTGGAAATATCTGTGATAGGCTTTGGTACAAACAGGACTCCTTTTCCTACTATACACAGCTGGCAGGTCAAGAATCCAGGACCCACCTCATGGGTCCAAAGAGATATTATAGTGGAAAGTAACATAGTCAATTAAAAAAAGAATCTCTATCAAGCTCTTCACAAAAATACCTAGAGTTTGGCTTCAAAATCATGTTTGGTTGGAAGGTGATCATCAGCCATTGCTCCATGCACAGGACCTGTGATTGAACTTTCCTGGCACTGCTGTTGATACTAAAACTGTGCTGCTGTGCAGAATCTGAAAGTGTTGATTCAAGATGAGGGGTATGTGCAAACACTGCTTAAAACTATGAGATGATGGAGCTTTTGGGTAATACAGCAACGCTATGCAATTCACACAGATCATTTGAAATACTGAACTGTAGGTAACTGACCACTTGCTTTCCTCCTTTCCACCAAAAAGGGATCATCTATCACAAGAGGAGTCTGTGCTGGCCCTTAACCAGCTTTGGAAGTGGAGAAAATGGTGCAAAAACCAGAAGTCAGCAGAGTCAACCAAGGGTATCAAAAAAATAAGTCTTGGATTTAGCATTTTGCTTCTTGTTTGAAAACAGCAGGTTTAAGAGCAAATCTTTCCCAGAGGAAAAGAAGTCAATATCCAAATATTTCATGAAGAGAGGAGGAAGAGCAGTTTGTCCTTCAAAAATAACCCAGTCTCCAGGACCTACAAGTGTGCTCAGCCAAACTATGTTATCAAGGCTGTGTTACAAATCGGTAGTAATGCTCTTGTCCCCCTCTGCCATCATTAATTCTTCAGCATTAGCAGCTTCCAACATAAGCAAACACAGAGAGAACAACAGTTCAGCCTTCAGAAAGGGGGGCAGCCCAGTGGGAAGCTAAGTTTGCAGTCATCTGGGCTTAGAGCTCGAGGTTAAGCATGTATACATTTCAAATCTGAGACCGCTCATGAAAGACCAGCTGGCAGATAAATGTTGTTCTGAAGCTTCCCACAGGAAGAGAAGGAAAATATCTTCCTTTTGTCTGGCAAAACTAATAGCTCTAATCAAAGCTGCAGTTTAAACGACTTGCAAAACACTTCCCAACTTACAGGCTTGCCAGCCCCAAAGCACTAAGGAGCTATGAACCAGGTCCCACCAAGATCAGACCTTTTTTCCTCTTGAATTTTGATCACTTATGAATTTATATTTAGAAGAGTTTAGAAGTGATAAAGAGAGGTAGATACTTTGTTGTGACTTGCAGTTATCATGAAAGCAAAAATCAAAGAAGCTCATGACAGCTGTTTGAAGAAAACCTAAAAATAAAATAAACTTTTAAAGAAATCAACAATGCAGAGGAAAGTAAACCCACAGAGACTGCATGAAATTTTCTGCAAATATGCTACTTAGGTAAACAGGAATCTGAGCAGCACAGAAAACTGAAATGATCTGTATAAATGTAATGATGAAATAATATTTTCATCCACTCTTCATGGGAGCTCATGAATTTTATTCAACTGCTCTTCTGGCCAAGGTGAGCATCCTTGGATTAGCCAGTCAAAATGAGCTGTGCCAAGATCTGAGATGCTGTGGATGACGGCAGGAATGAAGGTCAGAAGACTGGGCTAAATCAGACCACTCTTTTCCATCAGTCCATCTGACCTCCCCTCCCAGGCTGCAGGCTTCTTGCCTACCCCAGGCCACCCTGTCAGTTTTTGGTATGTAGGCATATCTTTCCAAAGGAAGTGGCAAGGCACTCCCTTTTCTTATTTCCCCTTCCTCCCAGACTCCAGCAATCCCTGCCAAGTTGTTCAAGAAGCCAGACCAAAGCTGAAGGACAGGTCAAAAATCTCCCAGAAGATAACTTCAGCAGTACAATCACTTAAAAGCTCAAGTCATGTCCCAGCAGCCCACCTTGCAATCACAGTACATATTTTGGGTTGTCAATGCCAGTGAGGTTTGTCTTCTCCATCCAAACCCCATGTATGTGGGGAAGTAGTATTTTTTCATTTCTTAAATTGAGGCCATTCTTACGAACTTTAAAAATACAATAAAGTTTCCTGACATGGTGTCATCGCTCCAGTGGAAAGTAAATACAATCCTTTCCAAATAATCATCCTGGCAAAACGATTCGTGTTTGACCAGTGATTGTGTTTTGGACAAGACTTCAGTTTAACTTCAGCACTGCATTGCTTGTGTAGTGCACTCTAAAACAGGTCATATGCAAAGAGATGAAAAAAGCTGAATAGTAGATTTTTAAAGGGGTCTGAGGTTTGTAGTACAAAATGTGTTGAAAGAATATGGATGGTCTTTTTGTACTGGCTATTTAGTAATATGCTCTGGGAAAAGGGAGAACAACAGGTATTTTTGTACCCACACTAGAAATCCCCTTCCAATCTCCAGATTACTATTTCAGATTTAACCCCACTTATTAATTTCAGCAATTAAATCTCCTAAAAGGAGATTTTGGTATCTTTCAGTTTTGGAACACATCTCAGAATAAGGAACATCACCATCTCTCATATCACTGTTCGCAAAACTGCATGACAAGACTGTAGCATAATTAAAAGATGTCCAAGGTTTTCCTCTTCAGGAGTAGGATCAGATTAGAGGAGCTCCTTCAAGGAAGTTCAACAGCTAGATGCCTGTCTGTTTGGGCCCTTGTCTCTGGGCCCAAAGCAATAACAGAAGATGCCATGTGTGAACAGAACCATTTCTGCACTGAGCAAATGGCTGGAAAGGAGGATAAGGCAGGAACTCCTCTCCCAGTAACACAGACAACCTCAATCTTTAAACAGCTCAAGGACTTTGAGAAGACATGGCAGTGAAACAGCACTGGAGAATGTTTCACAGCACAGCTCTCTGAGCAGCTGCAGCTCAGACTGTGAAGGCACAGGGTCAGTCACAGCTCTGTGGACATCCTTCACTGGTGTCATGAAGCCTCAACTTCTTCTTTGCTATTGCAGTGAATGAGAGCTTTGCTGCTGAGATGGCCCCAGGCTTAAACTGCTGCTGGGAGACTTCAACTTGTGTCCCTCAAAAACAAGCAGCCGAGGTTTGTAGGATGGGTTTCTCCATCTTCTGGCACTTCTAGTGTCTGCAATCAGTACGAGGCTGTCTCCTTGCCTGGAGCAGCAAGTGGCCCCCTGCAGTCAGGAGCCACAAAGAGCCCTGTCACACTGCTGAGTTTTCTCCTGGCTGCTCTTGTACAGCTCTGCACGTGGGTAAAAGCCCAATAAGAGGGCAGAGAGAGGCACGCATAGCCCAAGGAAGAATTTATAATAAAGTTCTTTGGCTCTTCGTGATAGTCATCTAAGGAAAACACCCATTTTGTTTACCGCTGCAATGTGACATTTCACAGGCCACATCCTATCCCTGCATACTTACCCTGAAATATAATTTTTCAAGCCTCAGGCAGACAGCAACCTTGCAGACAAGAAATCCATGACCCCAGCTCCCATCCTGTTTATGGCGTGTTGCAATGCTCTCTCAAAAAATTAAATATTTATGAAAAGAAATAAAGAAAAATGTATGCTTTATTCAAGAGCTGATTGTCAAGGTAGGACACTCAACAGCAAGTACTGTCACTGCACTATGAAAAAAGCACATGTACCAGGCTTAATTTGCAATCAGCATGGCTAAGCAAAAATTAAAGAGGAAAGAAAAGCGAACCCAGTGATGCTGCAGTTCTGCAGTCTGTTCTCTAGAGAGCAAGTTTAAATTCATGGCAGCTATGGCGTTTTTCTCTTTATTGCCCTTATTCAGTCCCAAGGCCCCTGCAAAAATCACCAACATTCTTGGTGCTCAGGGGGGTACCAGGAAGTTAATCACAAGTCAGATTTGAAGAGCCTTCCCAGAGCTGCCTGGGAAAGTTTGCACAGCATCTGCTTGTCTAAATCTATGGAGATTACACTAAAGGAAAAATGTAAATACTTTTTTAAAGGCTTCTTCCATGTGAAAGTCAGATTTTATGAGGTGGGTATGAAGCAACCTAGCTTAGTCCTGGTCTGTACACAGACAGTGGGTACCAGTATTCCCTTTCTTCTGGGAGCGAGATAGTTGTTTTAGCCAGTAAAAATCAGTTTTCCAATAAAGGGCATAAAACTACATAATAGGAGGGGAGAAACAAGTCCCAAAGTAATTAAAAAAAAAAAAAAAAGTTCCTCTTAGTCCAGTATTCCTCTGAAAGCAGGCAGTGCAAGGAATGAAGACACACTTCCCAGCACAGGCCCACATAGGGGTTCAGTATACGGACTGACAGCGTGGACTGGCGTCCTAAGGTTATAACCAAGCTAAAAAAAAAAAAAAAAAAAACAGTATTCCTCTGAAAGCAGGCAGTGCATGGAATGAAGACACTTCCCAGCACAGGCCCACATAGGGGTTCAGTATACGGACTGACAGCACGGACTGGCGTCCTAAGGTTATAACCAAGCACATAAAAAACAGGCCAGGAACAGAAGTACAGCCACTAACATTTACACAAAAGGATTTCACTTTTTAAAGCCACCTCTAGCATAATCTTGACATTTGCCAGGCAGCGTGCAGTGTCAGTGTCAGCCAGCCGGGCTCAGGCAGCAGCAGCAGCGCGCCGTCAGCGCCGCCGTGCTGGGTCGCATCTCCCGGGGTCTGCGCCGGATCCGTTCTGGGCAGATCTCACCCAGCGTGCTCCGTCCCCAGGCACGGCTCCGCAGCTTGCCTAATAAGGCCAGGCGAGAGTTGACTGGCTGGCTTATAGGTCACCCAGTGTTTACCCAGCGAGCCGGCGGCAGCTGCAGCCCCGCAGCGCTCCTCTGCTGCGGGCCGTGCCCGCGCTCGCAGGCCGGGGCCCACCGGCGCTGCCCGGCTGGCCAAGGCCCTCACAGCCCAGGGGGACACGCTTTGGTTTCACCGCAGGCACCATGAAACTGCAGGGAGTGCAGGTACCACCACAGCGCATTGTACGACCACTAGACTGAAAAAATAATCAGGTTTCTCACTGCATGAATTGCTCGAAAGTAGGGCAGCGGTGTAGGTATGAACAGCCACCCTCACAGCTGCAGGGAGAAGACAGGTACTTGTCAAACACCAGAACCAAGGGAAATAGATGAAAGCAAGGCAGAGATACTCATTTGAGCACTACTATTTAATTATTTATTACTCTTGATCAGTTATGGTGAGATTCACTGCAATTCAGACAGATGGCTTCAAAAGTAATGATTTACCCTCTATAAAAATAGCTATCCGGCCAAATAAAAAAACCCCTTCTGCTGCTGCTTCCCTTGTGATTCAGTCTATTTTCTCCTTTACACCACTCCTAAGGCAATTTCAAGATGCTAGATTTGGATAGTGTCCTACCCCCTTTCCCAGCAGAGTCTGAGGAAAGCCAGGAGACGGCTCTGCGGTTGGAGCTGGCACAGGTCACCTCGAACCACAGCACTGCCACGAGACCCCTGCGAGGGGACAGCACAGTGGCTTTTGCCTTCAGGTCAGTACAGACAATGCATTTCCATCCTTCATCAAAACCACCTTGTTAGGTTTAAATACCTACCTAATACAATCAGATATAATGATGTGCTTATCATATGATTCAGCTAGAAAATTGTCTGAGCGCAGGGAGTAAAACTAAACTATGATTATCACCCTACTGAAGTAACCAAATGATCACAGTTATGTCCTGCTCCTCTTATGAGCCTGGGGTTCACACTGTTATAATTAAAAAGGATAAAATATATGGCCCATTCACTCTTAAAACAGTACATTTAAAAAAACAGCTGATAGTTTGTAAGCTTAGCCATTATCATTTTGGGCTGAATCTGTGCCCAGGTGCACACACAGATCTTGGCTCAGAATTGCTGACTTTCGCCTCAGTCTGTTCTCACCCAAAATATGCTTCACTTATACAAAGAAATGGGGCACACACATTCAAAAAAGGGCCAGTCACACATGATTACACAAAGGTAAGTCCTAAAATAAGCCAACTCACTTTGTGTCGAATTTGCTTAGATCAGCAGCACAATATGCTCTTATGAATATCAATAATGAATGCTGGAGGAAACTAAACAACACACAAGCAATGAGAAGAACTGCTGTGTGAGCATTAGACCTGTTAAGAGTTTCAGGAAGAAGTCAAGATAGCCCTGAACTTTGAAAATCAGTCATATTTCACAGACTTTCAGGCTGGGATGAGAGAAAAGCTAGAAGAAACTGGTTTGCTAGAGGAAATGGGTTCACCTATTAGTTTCAAGTCTCTCTGAATACACAGTGACAAATCCAAAGTACCAGGGGAACACTACTTCTCCTCTTGGTTAAAGGAGAATCTCAATAAACCTAGGCACATCTGGAAGGGAACACTCAGACACCCTCACAGGTGATTGCTTACTTGTCACCAGTTAATTTAGTTTGTGTAACTGCACATGAGCAAAGGCTTTCCAGTGCTTTTATACTTTCACTGTTTTAATTTTAAATGGGAGATAATGTTACAGCTGGCTTTTCTCCATTTTAACACTCCCATTTTTCATCTTTGCTCACAGACATTATGACTTCCAAGACAAGTTTCAGAAAGGAATTTTGGAAATACAGCAGTATCTCCTCCCCTGTGCTACAGATGGGAAAAAGGGTAGAATTAACATTTTTTAAAATGTGTTCTGTGTTCTGAATATTTTAAACCCAAAAGGATACCTAAGTGGTAGGGAAGACACCTTCATGAAGAAATCTGGCTTTTTCAATGCTCAGGACAAAGCACAGTTACTGTAGTCAGTTAAACCTGACTGGTGCAGAGCTAGAGAATAAAATTCTCACTGAATTTTTTCTGTGTTCTGAATATTTTAAACCCAAAAGGATACCTAAGTGGTAGGGAAGACACCTTCATGAAGAAATCTGGCTTTTTCAATGCTCAGGACAAAGCACAGTTACTGTAGTCAGTTAAACCTGACTGGTGCAGAGCTAGAGAATAAAATTCTCACTTTTTTCAAGAATAGGCCAGAAATTCAGCAATTTCCTTTAAACCCAAAAGGATACCTAAGTGGTAGGGAAGACACCTTCATGAAGAAATCTGGCTTTTTCAATGCTCAGGACAAAGCACAGTTACTGTAGTCAGTTAAACCTGACTGGTGCAGAGCTAGAGAATAAAATTCTCACTGAATTTTTCAAGAATAGGCCAGAAAAGCAATTTCAGCAAAATCTGTACATGCATAGGAAAGGTGATGCTGAAAGAACAGAATAATGGCTCACATAAGACCTCTGCTTAAATCAAGGCTGAAGAATACTTTCCACACTCAGTCCCCCAAAAAGGCCACCTCCTCCAGTGACCTTACAAGAATCAGCTGCCACCCCAGCTCTCGGTCACAGGAGAGGAAACACATCCACCATGTAATCACCAGATATGTGCTGCAGGCACACATTCACTGAGAAGACAGATGGGGTTTCAGTGAGGTAATGGGGAGGTGTTCTTCCCCTGGTCTACAGATGGTCAGTTCAAGCTCAAAAGTAAAATATCATGACTTCGTTGAAATGAAGTGAGCAGAGAAAACAGCCTACAAATTAAAGAACAAGGGCAGTTGCTGGGGGAGCCAAGAGGTTTGTTACAGTCCAGATTCCCAGAGCCACCTCATGAGCACACAGGGAACAGCCCCCAGGGCTGGTGCAATATTGAGGCCTGTGTGATGGCTGGAGAAAAGTGCTCAGTCACACCTCAGCTTTCACTAACACATGGAGGAGCTCAGCTGCATTTGCTCCAAATTTCCTCTTCCCAAGACTAGAACCACCATTCCCAGCTCTACTCCTTTTAGTCTCCCAGTTCTCATTTTTGTCAATCCCTCACTTCTAATTTTATTTCTGCTGCCTTTGTATACTTCCACTTTCTTCCTGTATCCCATACTATGGGTAATCCCCCTACATTTCTATTCTTCAGTGTTTCCAAATGTACTCCCACTTCTCCCCTGGCTCTTCTGCTCTCACTGCAGATTCTCCCATTAGAGACCCAGTCTCCTCACTGGCCCTCTTAACCCACTCATTTCATCTCCTGCACAAACCCAGCCATTTTTTAGAAGGGTTTTGTTTTCCTTCTCCAGAAGATTTCAGTAAATTAGGTCTGTCCAACCTAGCACACTTTATTAGGAGAGAACTGATCACAGGGAACTAAGGAGCTGTTTTAGTGAGAGGTGAATCAACTGCAGTGCACAAAGCTTAACTTGAGCAGCACACTGTGGAGCAGCCAATAACCAGAAGGTCACAGTGTAAACATACTGCTACTCTTGGACATTTTTTTCTTGCAGGTAAATTCCCTTCATCAGTCAACTTGTTTGTCCCATGAATAGCATCAAAGGAATGCTGCACTGTTTCAAGAGAGGCACTAAGCATGTGTAATGGAAAGAGACATCCCTTAAAAAAGAGAAAAGACAGGCAGCTTGAACAAATTAAGAGCTGGAAAGAAAGGACTCCCTTGATGTCTTAATGGCCATTGGTTGTTACAGTTAATACACCAACAACCAGTTACAGAAAGGGTGCTGGACTAGAGCCTTGTGAGGCAAAGAAAAAATACCTTGCCTTGCAAGGTATTTGTCTAAAAGTGAGGCAAAATTCCTGCTGAGGAATAGTGTATAACCATCAAAATCACAGACAAGCACAGTACAATATCTCCTTGCACAGTGGGGCACAGCCCTGTGCAAGGTGATGCTACAGAATGCTCAGTCCCTAGGACCTCAGGAGGGGCTGCAAACCCCAGCAGGGAAATGGGGCATGTTCTGCAGTAAGACTTCTCTCTGCCACCACACCACACTGTCTCCAAACCCAGGACCTTGCATTTCAGGGGAAATGAGAAGCAAGCCTTGGGGAATTTTGGGTACAGGGACCCTAAGAAGCTTCATTGTTAAATGCTCTATCATCCTCACATGCACCATAAAGGCTGGGCCCACAATTTGTGATTCAGGCAAGGAAAGGCAGCCGTTCATGAGCCTCAGCACTGTGACAGAGCATGTACTGGACAGACACACATGAAATTCATGCACTGAGTTTGTCAGCACAGTGTCCTGCCCACAGAGTCTACAGAAAAGCATTCTTATGGCATGGAGACGGTCCTTCCTACACCAGGGAGCCTCTGGGAGCCATTTGGGAACTTCACATCAGCCCACCAGCACTACTGGCATATTTACTATCAAGTTCTATATCTACATTTCACACAAAGGATGTTGAAGTCCAAGCAAGATGCTCGTTTTCCTCATTGCCTTTCTATACCTGGCCTGACTTTTACGTGTTAATGGAAAAACTGAATAAAATGAAGCAGTAGAAGAGTTAAGTAATCCAGCAGCTTCTCTAAATGATTTAACAATTTGTAGTGCAATTAAGCATACACATAGATTGCTTTGACTTAAAAAAGATCATGTGCATAAATAGTCAAGTAAACAAAAAAAATAAGGCTCAGTGAAGGCTACATTTTAGGACATTCAGACTATCTGGTAAAGACACTGTTTGCCAATGGCTGTAAATCAACCTGCAGCAGTATTTCAGACTGCCATGGAAAGTATGCCTGCATTAAAACCCAGCACAAGAAACTTTAAATTCCTGACAGCATGTGGCCATGCATGAGGTCACTATGAAAAGCTGCAACATTTTCTTGAGCTCTTTATTTTTGTTTCCTGAGAAGTTTGAAGCCATAATCAGCAGCTTATACCCAAAGTCTAGATGTAAAGTCAGCACAGGCTGGACTAAGTCCAGGAGTTGCATTAGTTCACAATATACAGGAAAAGAACAAAATCCTATCCAAGGAGATCCAGAGCACTAAAATGCTATTTAAGGAAGCTGAACAAAACTAGAGGACTGCTCTAGTGAGGGCACTATATGGGATTTCACTGGGATACCATAATTTCATTTTTATAGTCCAGTTCTCACTTTCTGCCCTCAAGGGTATGTGTGCATATGTATGAAAGTACCCTATTAAACAATTTGGCATATGTAAGTTCTCAAATGGTTCCTTTTTTGAGAGCTTTTTTTGGCTAAGTGTTATCATTATTTCTTGCAAGTCATTATGAAGAACAGTGTATGAGCATCCAGTTTCTAGTATTTCAAGGGTCTGTGGGTGCATAAAACACACCTGCATAGGAACTGGGTTTTAGAGGAAGAAATGTTTCATTGGTTGGGTTTTTTTGTAGATATTCTTTTCATCTATTGACCATTAGAACATTTTATGTGAGAATAAACACACAACTCACCTATCCTGTCATTTTGTCTTGCAATCAGAATGCAAAGAACAGCAGAAGTCAGGTAACTTGGTAAATAATCTCAAAAAATTAAAACAGAAAGTCAGGGAGGAGAAAAAGGAGTAAACTGAGGGACACCAAGACGAATCAGCTCTAGGAATGCCAGAAATCTACATTTAGTGTGGGCTGCTCTTAAGTTTTGTTTCAATAGTTGTTTCTCTGTGGAAGTCATACTGTTAGTTATGTTTCTTTTTCGAATCAGTGAAGCAAATTACTGTGTTCCATGATTACAATTTTCTGGAAAATACCTTAATGGGAACATCCAATTGCAAACATTGTTAAATATTGTAACAAATTTATCCCTCACTACACAAAAAGAAAACTAACATTGTATTTCTATTTTCTTATCTACAGGGCTTAAGTGCTTCTGTTTGTTGACTCTTTTTTCCTCTTTAATATCCTCTATTATGAGAAAAGCAAACAAACATGGGCTCTGTACAGAATTTTTCATTTTTTTAAGTGTGAAGACTGCAGCAGGCCTTTTGCTTCCTTTCAGTTACCCTCATGAAGAGATAGGAGCTGGAAAAAAAATAATCTCAGAACAGATTTGCTTCCAATTGAGTTGGAAGAATATACAGTTAACCCATTTCTATCAACTGAAATTGCTTTAATTAACTTTTTTCCTCTTTCCATTTTTAATCCCATCAAGTGTTATGCCAGCTAATTCTCTCTCTTTCCAAGCACAAATATTATTAATTAGTCAGGATGAAGTCCTATAAATACTCATATTCCAACTTTCTAGAGCATTCTGGCTACCTCTGCCATAAATAAAAGCTACTTACACAACCTGCAACCAATATACAAAGCCCCTATCTGTTAGAACTGAGCCATCACACTCCATTAAGCTCCAGTCAGATTACAGCTTTTCTGTAACTTGTTCCACACCACATATCAGTCTAAGACTGCTACTCATTTTTGGTTAAGTATTAAAACAATATATTAGTTTTAGCTTCCAATATACCTTCCCTATGGACTTGCTACAGAGAGGCCATACTCAGTACCACTGGTCCCTCGAGTCTAAGGGTGATCTGCTGTCCAGTGTAGGTGCTCAGGACATTTCCTGGGACTCATAAAACAGGTTACTAAAGCACTGGCAGTACTGCTAAGGTGGTAGTGGTGGAGAGCATTCACAGCCAATCACAGGCAAATTCTTGACAAATTTGAGAGCAAACCACAAAAACCTTAGCTTCAACACTAGCCATGTGATCAAAGAGTTCCATAACTCAAGTATCCCATGGAAGGGATATTTTAACATACTTTAATCTTTAAAAGTTTCCATAAAACTACCTTCAAGAAAGCCAAGGCTTAGCTATGGCTTGTTGATATCTTACAACATCAAGGATTGTGGAAGATGCTGCAGTCTCTCCCACTTGCTGTGTAACTGCTCCCAATACCTGACAACATTTTTCAAATTGTTGGTTCAGCAGGTTGGAGGAAGCTGTCTTCTGGCAGAGAAAGACAAATGCTAGTACAGCTATACCCTTTCCTGGCAAGTAATTTATCTGAATTAGATTAAGCTTTTCTGACCTCCTCCACCTACCCAGGGCTTGGGTTAAATTCCAGGGTTACCTATCCAGTTCCTGCCATACAAACAGGACCCAGCTGAGTAAACAGCTCTGCCCTCCCAACATTCAGCAGTGGGACTCAGAAAAAATGAACAGCCTGGTTCTTGGGTCTCTGACACCACAACAACAGCATCAATCGTTTTAAACATCATAACTGATATTGAAAGTCAGTCTTGCACAATAAAGGCAGATACTGTAACTTTAAAATACACACAGAGGTTAATTTAGAGAGCCTTTGTACAAACAGCCCATTAAACACAATAAGAAGTCAGAGGAGCAAGCAAGAAGATTGTGACTTCTACTTTAACATATTTAATCATATTTAAAGTCATTGCTTTAACTATAATATTTATCAAGTTAGGATACAGCACTACAGAAAAATATTGAAAAGGTTTTGTTAAAGACTACCAAGTAGTTTTCCTCTGCTCTCCACAGTGTACATACTGTGAGTGCATCATCAGATCTGTATTGAAACCACATTGATAAACACAACCTAATTCAAATCTTAGAAACAGCCCATTGCCAACTCTGATAGCAGCACAAGTAAAGCATCAGTTATTCTACAAAGCCTTGAAACCCATTTTTTCAATATGAACTTGGTGTTAAGTAACTTCTTAAATCAGCAGCCTAGGCTAAGGATGGCAAGCAATTGACAAAGAATGCCTGAAACGAAATTTGTCTGATAAAGTTCCTTTAGATAAAACTATTTGTATACAAATGACTGATGTGGCAATCACGATCCTCAAAAATCCTACAAAACCAAAACTTTACAGAGAGAGGACAAAGAACTAAAATTTCCTATCCCCAAGATACTAAGAACAGTCATGATCTCATCAGGTACTGGTTTTATAGCCTGCCCCTGTTTAACAGGCTGTGAAGTCC